>NW_024582443.1:2150331-2151522 GCF_018398535.1 Haplochromis burtoni
TTTAAGTGAGATATCAGTATGTAACATCTTGTTGTACATTGTCTGGTATGTAAGTGCAGCAGGCGTTGTTGAAGAGGACACAAAGTCCCCCTTTCTCTGCTAGTATCATATCCAAAGCTACTCGATGTTGCATCACTGCGATCCGTAATGCATTGATTTCCTGATTCTGCTGATCGTTGATCTTGCACGAAGCATTCAAGAAGAGTCCAAAGCGGTAGTCCAGAGTCTCGATCCTCAGCATGTTTTTTTCCAGTTCCCACCCAGGGGAACAATGTGTGGAGTACTTTCTGTCCGGTAGTCCACAGTTTGAATTCCTCGGGTACGTTGCTTCCCCATATTGGGTCATGTGGTTGAAGTTTGGGGAACGTAGATCTTCTATTCCGGCATGCTGTAGAAGTGGTGTTTACTGCGGTCATCCTAAAAGTGTGGTCTGACAGGAATATAGGAGCACATGTTCCTGTCCAGCCTGGGGACAGTATGAAATATGGCCGTTGTCCACATAGCCAGGCCATTCCTTGCACCCAGTACATGCTGTTAGAAGGTCCACTCATATTCACAGGAGCACCCTCTCCGTGGCCTGCAGTTTGGACACAGTTTGTCGTGTTTCCAACGGGTGTGTTACCTTTCTCTTGTTGATAACACATGGAGTGGTTCCTCCCTGGGAGTTGGTCCAGAAACACTGGGAAGTGGATGGATGTATTCCGGTTTGTCACGTCGATCCAGAAGAGTTGATCACATGTTCCATTACTAAGTCCAACAGCGTGCGGGATTGTGTCGTTGGTGATGATTCGGCTGTGTTGGAATCCAATGCCAGCGAAGCTGGCTGCACACTTTGCTTGAGTGTTGTTCATATATTCACCATATAGTGTGGGGTGTGTTGATGTGCTGGGCATATGAGAACAGACATAACAGTCTGTATTTGCCGATTCCGCCTTGGTCCTGTCTTAGATATAACGGGACCAGGCATTGTTCATCCAAGGGTGTATGTGGTCTTGCGTCATGTCTCTTAGGTGGGAGTTGTCGTGCGTCCTGTCTGCCTCATGGTTCAGCTGTTGTTGGCGTCAGCTGGGGTCCTGTAAGGGTGAGCGTCGTAGTCAAGGTAACCAAGAGGGTCCACCTTCCCATGGTTGCACACAGGTCCGTCACACCTCACACTTGGTTGCCCTAGAGTTGATCAGAGGCTGGAGGTTG
>NW_024582443.1:2152038-2175039 GCF_018398535.1 Haplochromis burtoni
GCTAATAACTGGCAATGGAAAAGGTCGCCCATGTATAATTTCAAATGGGGACAGTTTGTTATTTCCTTGTGTTATTCTCATCCACATTTTGACTAGGCCTACACATTCTGGCCATGGTCTGCTAGTTTCTTCCATTGTTTTTCTGAGCCTTTGTTTTATAGTGCCATTCGTTCTCTCCACTAATCCTGCACTCTGTGGATGGTAGGCACAGTGGTGTTTTAAACTGAAACCTAGTGCTTCAGATACTTTGCTGATCACGTCATTTACAAAATGGGTTCCATTATCTGATCTCATCAGAGTAGGAATTCCATATGTTGGAATGAAATGGTTGCATGGACACTTTGCAACTGAGATTGCGTCTGCTTTTTTAACTGGGTAGATTTCTGGCCATTTTGAGAAAACATCTATGATTACTAGAGCGTATTTTGAGCCCTGACACTCATTAAATTCAATGAAGTCCATGTGAATTGTATGAAATGGGTGAGGTGGTGTAGGAAAATGTCCTCTTTTTGGCCTTAAGTTACCTTGGGTATTGTGTTTTTGGCAGGTCATACATGTTCTCACATATTCTTTTGCTGAAGTTTCAAAATTTATAGTGTAAAGTTGTCGGGATTCCTCAGATTATCCTTCCTGATGAGCCATGGCTCAAAACCATGGCTCACTAGAGCGGCTGTTTTGTGTAACAATTTGGGAAGAATGGGTTTTCCTGTTATCTTCATTATGTCATCAGTGTCTAGTACTGCTCCGTGTATTAGCCATTGTTTTTGTTCTTTTGGTGGTGCTGCTTTTTGTTCATCCTGCAGTACAGACAGTGGAATAGTGTGAATTTCATGAGTTGTTAGTAAGACTGTGGTTGTTATAGCTGCTGCTTTTGCAGTTTTGTCAGCAAAATTGTTTCCCTTTGTAATTTCAGAGTCATCCTTCTGATGTGTTGCACATTTGCAAATTGCTAAATGTCACATCACATGAGGAGTTTCCTTCCATGTAAACAGATGTGTGCCATGATAAAACCTTCCTCCACACACTAGAAATAAGAAACTAATTTCAACCCTTTTTACATCTTATTCGCTTATTTTACAATCCATTCATTTTTCCAAATCTAGTATCAATTAACTAGTTTGCATATCAGCTTATAATGCGCTAAGTTGACAGGTCAACAGAAATGCACGTTCAAAATATTATCACAAAAAAGAATTTCCTTCATACAAAAAAAAGTTGAGGTTGCTTGTTTTGACAAACTCTCAGATATTTGGTTACCCAGCTCTACACAGGGACACAGCTGCCAGATGAGGGGATGACAACACCCCACTAAACTTTTATGTCTGAGGGGTAACAACAGTAACTCCTGCTGCTTCATCCTCTGTCTATCTGCTTCTTCTTCTCCATCCTGCAGGGCTCGTTCACTGATGACTGCTGTAAAGTGTGCTTTTGTTACCCGTGTGTTTGGGGCCAGATGCATCGTGAGCTGAAGATCACCAGTCATAACAAGTATCATCGGTGCACCTACTAAACCTCAGGTTGTCCTAGATGTGTCCATTGGAGTGTGGATGTTGGACAAGGTGCTGTGGAATAGTAAAAAGCAGTGTATGGATGTGTGTGTGTGTGTGTGTGTGTGTGTGTGTGTGTGTGTGTGTGGTGGTAAAGAAACTCTCTGACACACACACACACACACACACACACACACACACACACACACACACACACTCATGTACAGTACAGATACCTGAAGTACAGTAATGAAGTATTTGTACTTCGTTACTTCCAGTGTTGGGTGTAACGCATAACACGTTACTGTAATTAAATTACTTTTCCACTGAAAAAGTAGAGTAACTGATTACTGTTCATTTTTAGGTATTTTAATTACAGTTACTTACAATGTACTTGCGTTACATTGTAAAATAATTAAACTCGCTGAATATCATTATTTAATTTCAATAATTTATCTTCTAAAGGTAAAAGTAAACTCTGCCGCTTTAACATCGCTGTAGTGCAGCTGCACGTCATTTCGCGCCAGTTTGCTGCATAGTCGTATTCTAAAGCGGAAGATGTCGGACTCGGCTGAAGCGAGTGGCTGTTTTATGAAATGGACATATTCCCGTCTCTTCACTTTTCTGAAACAAGCAGACAAGAACATTACAGTAATATGTAAAAACTATCGGCTGCTGTTAATAGCACGAGTAATCTACTGAAGCGCCTGACACGAGAGCATAGACGAACACTTCTGAGTGATCCTTGTTCATCATCCATGGATAACACCGCGGCAACTCCTGCTAAGCAGGCAAAACTTGATTTTACTTCAGCAGCACAGAAAGCGTCTGAAGGTGAGCTTAAAAAATGATTGCAGGCTACATTGTGGAAGAGATGCTACTGTCAGGTTTCAGTTAACGGACTCAGGCGCAGACCGGGACTCCTTACAGGATTTACAGATTTTATTTACACAACGACACCAGGTGATGCTATTTACAAAGTGCTGGAGGGAGGGGAGGGGGGTCCAGGGTTCCGAGGTATGTGAGGGAAAAGACGGGAATCTGACGTCCTCCAAAGGCTCTCTCTCTTCACTCCCCACACTGGGGAAACACCATCCACTCACTCGTCCACGGGATGACAGGCAGGCAGGGAAAGGTCCAGGATAGATCTGTACACAGAGATTATAGTTAGAGGCGAACAGACGGAACGAACTCACAGATCCTTATTTACAATCTACTGAGCGACTGACGCTGATAACTCAACGATCCAGCGACGAGTGACACAGTGCTGCTGTCTTAAATCGGCCTTGTGATTATCCCGATCAGCAGCAGGTGCGTGGGCCAGGGGCGGGAGCCCATAATGAGCATCGCCCCGGCAGGAGAGAGAGCAAGAGAGAGAGAGAGCGAGAAAACATGTTGCCTAATACAGAATCAGCTGGTGAGGCACAGGGACCATGACAGTACCCCCCCCTCAACGGGAGCCCCCCGGCGACCCACCAGGCTTATCCGGATGCAGACGATGGAACGCCCGCAGCATGCGCCGGTCCAGGACGGCCGCCCGAGGGACCCAGGACCGCTCCTCCAAGCCATAGCCCTCCCAATCCACCAGGTACTGGAAGCCACGCCCCGCCGCCGAGAATCCATGATACGGGTGATCGAGTAAGCCGGCAGACCGTCCACGAGCCGGGGGGGAGGAGGGGGCCTGGAAGGCGGGCACAGAGGACTGGACCGGAGAGGTTTAACCTGAGACACATGGAAGACATCGTGTATCTTCATGTTGCGAGGCAGCTTGAGCTTAATAGACACAGGGTTAACCAAAGCCGAGATCTCGAACGGGCCGATATAGGCAGGAGAGAGCTTCCTGGATTCCGCCCGGATGGGAACGAAGCGTGTGGAAAGCCATACCTTCTGCCCAACAGTATAGGCGGGAGCGGAGGACCGGTGGCGGTCAGCGAAGCGTTTGTTGCGGTCCTTGGTGCGTAACAACGCAGCCCGGGTGGCCTTCCACACCCGACGACACCTACGCAGATGCGCCCGGACGGATGGCACAGAGTGTTCGCCTTCGATGGAGGGAAAAAGAGGCGGCTGGAACCCCAGAGAAGCTTCGAAAGGGGACCGGCCCGTGGCGGAGGAGGTCATGCTGTTGTGGGCGTACTCGATCCAGGGCAGTTCCTCGCTCCAGACGGCCTGGTTGGAAGAGACGACGCAGCGCAGGGCCGCCTCCAACTCCTGGTTCGCCCGTTCGGACTGGCCATTGCTCTGCGGATGATAACCAGAGGAGAGACTGACCTTAGATCCCAATGAGGTGCAGAACTCCCTCCACACACGGGACGTGAATTGAGGACCCCGGTCAGACACGATGTCATCTGGAATGCCGTGCAGGCGAAAGACATGGGTGGTGAGCAGGCGAGCAGTCTCCAATGCTGTAGGCAGCTTGGGCAGAGCAACAAAGTGAGCCGCCTTAGAAAAGCGGTCAATGATCGTGAGTATGACCGTATTACCTGCAGATGGCGGGAGGCCAGTCACAAAATCCAGAGAAACATGAGACCATGGTCTGGAAGGCGTGGGTAAGGGATGAAGCGGACCCGAGGGTGGCTGGTTTGGGGTCTTGTTTCGAGCGCAGGTTGTACACGCGGAGACGTATTCTTTGGCGTCCCGGCTCAGGGTGGGCCACCAAAAGTAGCGCTGCAGGAAAGTAATTGTGCGGTGTATTCCTGGGTGACAGGAGAAACGGGCTGTGTGTGCCCACTGTAATACCTGAGGCCTGACAGGTTGGGGAACGAACAGGCGCCCCGCAGGGCCGCCTCCAGGATCCGGTTCGGCTCTCTGAGCCTCGCGAATGGCCGACTCGATTTCCCAGGAGACAGCCCCCACCACACAGGTGGCCGGGAGGATGGGAGCAGGGTCCGCCGGGTCTTCGGAGGTGGAGAATTGTCGAGACAGGGCGTCCGGCTTGACGTTGCGGGATCCTGGCCTGTAAGTGATTGAAAAGTGGAACCGCGTAAAAAACAGAGCCCACCTTGCTTGTCTGGCGTTAAGCCTCTTTGCGGTTTGCAGATATGCCAGATTCCTATGGTCTGTCCAAACGATGAACGGTTGGGCAGTGCCCTCCAGCCAGTGCCTCCACTCCTCCAAGGCGAGCTTGATGGCAAGAAGTTCCCGATCGCCAATGTCGTAGTTGCGTTCTGCGGGGGTGAGACGACGGGAGAAAAAGGCACACGGGTGGAGCTTACCATCCCTCTGTTGCGAGAGGACCGCTCCTACTCCCGTGTCGGATGCGTCCACCTCCACCACGAACTGCAGGGTTAGGTCGGGCTGGACCAGAATGGGTGCTGAGGCGAATCGCTCTTTCAGCTCCAGGAAGGCTGATTGGGCAGCATCGTTCCACTGAAAAGGAACCTTGGGAGAGGTCAATTGTGTTAAAGGCAGAGCTACCTTGCTGTAGTCCCGGATGAACCGCCTATAGAAGTTAGCGAAGCCGAGGAACCGCTGCAGCTGCCGTCGGTTGGGGGGTTCAGGCCACTCCACCACGGCTTTCACCTTAGCTGGGTCAGGACGTAGGTCTCCCTGCTCGATGACGTAGCCTAAGAAGGCAACTGTGGACACGTGGAAGACACATTTCTCACCTTTTACGAACAACCGGTTTTCCAGCAGGCGTTGCAGAACCTGTCTGACGTGGGTCTCATGCTCTGACAGTGACTTGGAGAAGATCAGGATGTCGTCGAGGTAGACGAAGACGAACCTGTTGATGAAATCCCTCAAAACATCATTAACGAGTGCTTGAAAAACTGCAGGAGCATTAGAGAGGCCGAACGGCATAACCAAGTATTCAAAGTGTCCAAGGTGAGTATTGAAGGCGGTCTTCCACTCGTCGCCCTCTCGGATCCGAACTAAGTGATATGCGCTCCTCAAGTCCAATTTGCTGAAAACTGTCGCCCCCTGGAGCAGCTCAAAAGCAGAGGTCAGAAGTGGGAGTGGATATTTGTTTTTGATGGTTATGTTATTTAACCCACGGTAGTCGATGCACGGGCGGAGAGACTTGTCTTTTTTCTCGACGAAGAAAAACCCTGCTGCTACGGGCGATGAGGAAGCGCGGATCAAGCCGGCGGCGAGGGACTCTGAGATGTATGACTCCATAGCCTCTCGCTCCGGTAGAGAGATGCTGTAGAGACGGCTAGTAGGCAATGGCGCGCCAGGGAGTAAGTCGATAGCGCAATCGTACGGTCGGTGAGGAGGCAACGACTGGGCCCGGTCCTTGCGAAACACTTCGGCGAGATCATGATAAACAGGGGGCACTCCGGACAAATCGGAGGGCGCGGTCGACTTGGCGAGGGAGGCTGGTGTGTGAGGCGGTGAGGCGGATTTAAGGCAGGTCATATGGCATTCCTCTCCCCACCCCGTAATGCGTCCCGTAAGCCAATTAATGCACGGGTTATGTTGACGAAGCCAGGGGTGCCCGAGAACGAGCGGCGTCCGAGTGGCCTTGAACACAAAAAAACATATTTCCTCAGTATGGTTGCCAGACAGAGTAAGAATAACGGGCTCAGTGACGTGAGTAATGTCAGGTAGGCGCTGGCCGGACAAAGCAGTGACATGCAAAGTGTGGGGAAGAGGTTCCTGCCCTAGCTGAAGGCGGTCTGCTAACTCAGAGTCAATAAAATTCTGTTCCGCCCCTGAATCTATCAAAACGGAGAGAACATGACCTTTGGTGTTGACCGTGAGCTGGGCAGACAGCATTAGCCGTGGAGGAGATTTGTCTTGGCTGAGACCGCCCACCAGCACTCCTACCGTCACTGGTGGGCGCGACCTTTTGCTCGAGATGGGCAAGAGGCGACCACATGTCCCTTGTGGCCGCAATAGAGGCACTCACCGGCAGAGATACGGCGCTGGCGTTCCGCGGCGGAGAGATGCGAGCCTCCAATCTGCATGGGTTGCTCTCCTCCGTCTGCGCTCTCTGCCTGCCGGGAAGAGCTGGGCTCCGAGGTGGAGCCAGCCCTCCACTGCCCCGTGGCCTCCTGGGAATTGTAGTGCCGCGGCAGACGACGAGCTCGCAGCCGGTCATCCACCTTAATACATAAAGCCATTAACTCGGTAAGAGAGTCGGGGAGATCTCGCATAATGAGTTCATCTTTCACCTCTTCACGAACATTGTTGAGCAGTGCACTCCGTAAGGCCTCCGGGCCCCAGCCTGTCTCTTCAGCCAAAATCCAAAAATCAATAGAATAGTCAGACATGCTCCGCTTCCCTTGTTTATAGTTCAGCAGACGAAGCGCGGCGACTTCAGCGCCTGAGCCTTTATTGAACACAGTCTGGAATTTAGACAGGAAATCAGCATAGGCAATCCCGGGATCCGAGCTAAGCACGACCTGAGCCCACTTTAAAGCCCGGTCCCGCAGCAACTGGACAAAAAAGGTTATTTTGGCACCGTCGTTGTTATGGAAGCGCCGCTGCTCACGGAACACAAGAGTACATTGAGCCAGAAAACCAGCACACTTGTCCGACTCACCCGTAAAAGGTTCCGGCGTGGGCAGGGGTCCGTCCGAGGGTGGCAGAGGTGCCGGAGGTGCGCTCGCAGCGGCAGGCGCAGGCTCCTGGGGGGCGGGAGCCGCCGGCCGGGGATCACTCTCCAGAGGTGTTAAGCGAGCGACCGCCTGCGTAAGCGCCGCCATTTCGTGGTGGAGCCGCTCGAGCATTTGCTCATGTCGAGCCAGAGCAGCTCCCTGAGCGATGAGTGCCTGAGCGACAGGGTCCTGAGCGGCTGGGTCCCGACCTGCTGAGTCCATGATGGCTGGATCGTTCTGTCAGGTTTCAGTTAACGGACTCAGGCGCAGACCGGGACTCCTTACAGGATTTACAGGGGCTGGCTCCAGCTGGATATCGGAACGGCGGTCCGGAGCACAGGATTTGTCTGGACGTGGGATGTGTGTTGAGGTGGCAGGTGACAGAGAACCTGTCCGGCGTCCCTGAGCCATCGGCTTTTTTACAACCGCGCTGTCCGGCCGGCCGGGGATGCTCTCGGATTTGATGGGGCGCGTCCCATGACACCCGGACTACCAGCGTCGGCGCCGCTCGCTGCCCGCGCTCGCACGTTCCAGCGTAGAACGTTTCCAACTTGGGGGCCCGACCCACCTCCCAACCTTTTTTCTTACTACTTGTCAACTCTGTGATTGCGATCATAGGGAATCTAACTTTTGTGTGCGGAATCACCACACCCACACCCCGAAACCCCCTACCTCTCCTTCCGCCCTTCTTTCTCCTTTAATACCTCTACCATCACGTCCCCCCTCTGCTCCGCAACTCTCAGAACCTACGATCACTAACCCCTTGCACCGCTGTGCCCGGCCCCGACCGCCCTTCACCCACTCCCCACCAAGACGCACCGCTCCCACTCCCCCAACACTCCCCCCTGTCCTTTCTCATCTGCCTTTACGCGTTCTCTCTTTCTTTCCCATCCCCCCAACCGCTCCTCACCTCCTCTTTCTTGCTATGGTCGTGGTGTCGGCTGGTTTTTGGGCGGCATTTGGAGGGCGGGGTGGGGGGGGGTGAGCTCTCGCCAATCACAGCATCTCTTTCTCACATCATCGACAGGCCGGTCTCTCCTCTTAATTCTCCTAATCCACCTGATACCACTCCCCCCGGGTCCACCACTGCACACTACCGCCCGTCCCATCCTCTCCATCCGGCTTGTACATCTCTACTTCAGTTCTTACGATTATTTTCCAGAGGTGTTAAGCGAGCGACCGCCTGCGTAAGCGCCGCCATTTCGTGGTGGAGCCGCTCGAGCATTTGCTCATGTCGAGCCAGAGCAGCTCCCTGAGCGATGAGTGCCTGAGCGACAGGGTCCTGAGCGGCTGGGTCCCGACCTGCTGAGTCCATGATGGCTGGATCGTTCTGTCAGGTTTCAGTTAACGGACTCAGGCGCAGACCGGGACTCCTTACAGGATTTACAGATTTTATTTACACAACGACACCAGGTGATGCTATTTACAAAGTGCTGGAGGGAGGGGAGGGGGGTCCAGGGTTCCGAGGTATGTGGTGATGCTATTTACAAAGTGCTGGAGGGAGGGGAGGGGGGTCCAGGGTTCCGAGGTATGTGAGGGAAAAGACGGGAATCTGACGTCCTCCAAAGGCTCTCTCTCTTCACTCCCCACACTGGGGAAACACCATCCACTCACTCGTCCACGGGATGACAGGCAGGCAGGGAAAGGTCCAGGATAGATCTGTACACAGAGATTATAGTTAGAGGCGAACAGACGGAACGAACTCACAGATCCTTATTTACAATCTACTGAGCGACTGACGCTGATAACTCAACGATCCAGCGACGAGTGACACAGTGCTGCTGTCTTAAATCGGCCTTGTGATTATCCCGATCAGCAGCAGGTGCGTGGGCCAGGGGCGGGAGCCCATAATGAGCATCGCCCCGGCAGGAGAGAGAGCAAGAGAGAGAGAGAGAGAGAGAGAGAAAACATGTTGCCTAATACAGAATCAGCTGGTGAGGCACAGGGACCATGACAGCTACCGCTGCGTCTTTTAAAAAAATTATTTATTATTTAAAGAGTTTAATTTCTATTGTTTGTCCACTCAAGGTTTATAGGGATTTTAAAAAGTATTTAGTTAAATTACTTATTGAGTAATTAAGTTACTTTTCAGACACAGTAATTAGATAAGTATTGATTAAGTAATCAGTAATTAATTACTTTTTAAAAGTAACTTACTCAACACTGGTTACTTCCCACCTCTTGTGTCAAGACTGATAGAATAAGTCTTGTTGCTGCTCACTGGTTAAGCAGTGTTTCCATTTCACAGCACTGAAGCAGAGACCCAGTGAACTCTTGACCCTTCATCGTAGCAGTTACTGGAAAGTCATTAGAGGAACTGTGTGGAATTTCCTTCAGGCTCAGCCCTCTGCAGTTCACGAGCAACCGAAAAACATCTGACAATCCACCACTACTACAATACTTGCCTTACTTGTGCTTTATTAACATAATGATGAAATAATATCAGTAGATGGGAATACAAACTTTAAAAAAATCTAATTATACTGAGCTTGAAGCTGAAGAAAAGAAGGAAACTAAAAAGTATTTCTATTTACCGTTGTCCACATTGTAGAGGGTGACTTTTCCTCTAAACAGGAGAATGTGTCAGTCAGTCAGATGAGCAGTCCTTACCTTTAAATCTACCCTCTCTTCTTCCTCTCTCTGTTTGTGAGCTGATAGTAACACTGCATTTAAAATGACCTGACACTTAAAAAACGCCACTCCCTTTATGCTCGCTCCTCTTCAGTAGCACAAACTAGATGTTGAAGTACCACAACTTACAGACACCTGCAGTTGTTCCGGTGTTGTGCAAAAACAAAACAAACACAGTTCCACTTTTAACCCCAGACTTTGGCACAGTAATCTCTTTTTACGTGACATCCTCTGGCGGTTAATAAACAGCCTGCCATATGTTTCTGTTTAGGCTGAAATTAGTTTCATGTTTGGAGCCTTACAATGACAGAACTGCATTAAGCAAAGGTAACAAGCCTTTTTACAAAATGTAAGGAGTACAAAGTACAGATATTTGTAGTACAAAGTCAGAAAAAAAAGCAACCCAAAAACATCTGCCAGTACAATACAAATTAAGAGTGTGTGTGCGTATCTCGGCACCTCCCCTTCCTGTTATTGGTCTGTGCTTAAATGCTGGTGTTTCTAACGTTTTCTCTTGTTTTGAAAGCTCAGAGAACCAGTGAAGACAAAAGAAGGTAAGAAAAACATTTTACACTGATGAACAGCTTAAGAGAATCAGAAATCTTTGTAAAATCATGAATGTAATACGTGGTAACATGTTTCTGAGGAAGTCAGAGATAATAAATCTGTGCATAAAACCGGTGTCAGCTCTTTTGTCTGGGCCGTACATAAATCATTTGTACAGCTGGCCAAAGGTATTTGTTGTCATTTATATGAACCAGGAATCATCCTGTTATAACATGTATCAAAACCAGTCTTTCACCTTTTTCATGCTGAATTTCTCTAACCAGATAACCACTACAGCATTTCAATCTGTGTCTGTGTTTCCTACAGGCATGGCCGTCCACCAGCAGCCCACCCAGGTGGTGACAGTCATCAGGACCATTGAAAACTCTGGCCAATGGAGCACCGACCTCTGTGATTGCTGCTCTGATATGGAGAGCTGTAAGTAAACCCAGGAAACCCTACAAACAGCAGTGATTTCTACATGAGCGATTTCCTCAGACTTTGTTTGCAACAAGCTAATCGAGTGTTTGAAGTCAGTAAAAAATCAAGAGTAAATGAACTATCTGAGACTACATGATAGCAATGATCATTTAGTAGCATTATGGAGTTTTTCATTATTTTACATTTTTCACCAGAAAACCAAGTTTTCGTAATTGGAGTGGAAATGTCTCAAATGTTCAACTTAAACTTAATGACTCCTTTTATTATAGCATAAAAAATCAGACTTAGAGTGTCCCAATTTTTTTTTACTATCAATAAATAATAATAAATATAATAATAATAATAATAATAATAATAATAATAATAATAATAATAATAAATAATAATAATAATAATAAAATAGAAGTCCAGTCTCTCTGTGGTTGGATTCAGGGAAAGTTGAAATAGCAAAAATTCAAAGTTTTTTTGCTCCCCTGGAACATCCAGGTTGGTTGGTTTGTTGTAGTTAATAAAAAAATAGTAAATATATACATAAATATTTATTTATATATGTATATTTCTCCCCAAAGGTTGCTGTGGCCTTTGCTGTTTCCCCTGCATGCAGTGTGATGCAGCCAATAAACATGGATGGTGCTGTGCAATGCCACTCCTGGACGTTTGTGGTGTGGTGTCCTGCTTACTCCGTGGATCCATCAGAGAGCGCCACAACATCTATGTAAGGCTGGATTAGAGATGGAGGACACTGTTACAAACTACACTTAAAAGATAGATGTGGTCACTAGAGGAAGTGCACTTTTATAACTTCTGCACTGGCTTCATTTTTAAGCCCTGGAGGTTTCTGCTTGTAAAATGAACTAACATAACATCTAAATGTAAATTTTATGAGATTCATATAAAATGCACACAAATTGTGCTTTGTGCAGATCCTTCTCACTCACCGTCACCTCTTCAATAGCTCCCAGATGTCTCTGTGTCCTCATTATTTGTTTATAAGTAACCACATCATGTAGTGCCATCATAAACGTGACCTGGATAAAACTTGTGGTATTTTGCAATCCGTGGAAGTTATAAAGGAGTAGCTTGAGTTGAGAAAGAGGAAGAGTAAAGTTCTTCAAATCTGAAATCTCTTGCCCTCATTGTGGGTATATATATATATATATTAGGGGTGCAACAATACTCGTACTTGGACATACACAACAATAAAGCCTTGACTGTCTTTATTAGGGTAAACACTCATTTTTTGCCTTCTTCTTTTTGTCTGGTGAGTTGTTCAGACAAAATCAACCAACAAATGGTCAGAATTATAGATAATTGAGAAAACAGGAATTAAATCCCCCCCCCCTCCCAAAAAAAAACAACAACAAAAAAAACAAACTAAATAAAAATGTTTGAGGTTTAGTCTTCCTACTGTTCTATGCATTTGTAATAGGTAAGTAAGAAAAGTTTAAGAAGTTCTTGGGAATATTGTCTCCCGATTTTTACAGACCCAAAATGGGACCTAAAATTCCCAAACTGTAAAACAATGCTTAACCTTTCACATGAGGCATACTGAGTGTCAGCTAAGCAATGGAAACAGGCTACAATTTGATATTCTGGTGTGACGAGTCTCGATTTCTGCAAAAACATTCAGATGTTAGGGTCAGTGTTTGCTGTAAACATGAAAATATAGAACAGTTCAGGCTGGTGATGGCGCGATGATGCTGGTGATATTTTTAGGCACACTTTGGGTCCCTTAGTACTAACTAGCATGCTAGTATTTAGGACTAGCATCATTTAAACACCAGAGCCTAACTGACCATTGTTATGAGCATTGTTATCACCTCCACTGACTAAGTGACTAAGTGATGATAGAAATATAACACAGAATTCAACAACAAGTATAGCTGTATGTGAATTTGCTGAAGCTAATCTTTTTAGGAGCAAAGATATATTTCATTTGATGTAACAAATATACATATTTTGTTTGATGTAGTGAATAAGCAGAAAAGTTTCAAATTAAAATGTGTTGATTCTGAATACTGAAGTGTCATCTGAGTTGCTGAGTTAGGCAACCGGATGTGTGAGCCATAGGGCATCTGCTCAAGAGAAGGACAGAGAGATGATAAAATCATGGAAAACTATATATAGTTGTGGTTGGACGTTTGTATCCACTCATCATTGGTCATTGGTCAAGGCCAAAATCACTCATTGGTGATTTTGGTCTTTTAATTATTTCATGCACTGTTCTTTTTCCAGCATAGAATAATTGCACAGCACACGTCTTTGATGACTTTGAAAACTAAAAGTTGTGTGCATAAATTTTAATTTATTTTTCTACATGTCTTTTGACCTAACAAGATTGAGGCCTGTCAACTTCTTGTTGGTGATGATGATTGACTACAAGTGCAGCATAAAAGCATTTGGACTGACCAATACTTTGAAAAAAAGTAAAGCCCAAGAAAATCAGTGAAGATCTAAGAAGACCAGTTGTAGATTTACACAAGTTGATTGTTCATATAAGAGGGCAAAATAAAGAAAGCGATTCTTCTCGTGTAGATTTTTTCTTCTTTTATGAGCTACAGCTCTCACTGCTGTTACTGACAGTTTCTCAACTAGTGTGTGATCAACATCTACATTTCTGAGTAAATATTAGGAGGTATTTCAGGGTTTAAAGCATGTGATTTCTCGGCCAGCATCATCTGCCTGATTCCAAGTACAAATTTCGTAAGTCATGCCATAAACGGAGTTTGCAGATTTCTTGCTTCCTCATTTTCATGTTGCCGATGTGCATGTTACACAGATGTTACAACAGACAGTTTCTCATCATATTGTGTATTAAAAACATTCAGGTTACTATAGACAAGTTTATTGAGCTTTTACCCTCTTTGATAATTATTTGTTACACTTTTGTGGTATTTTGTTGTTATGAATTCTGAACAAGTTAGTACATTTCAAACAGGCATTTGGGATCAAACATTTTTTAGAGATTCAGAACAGTTCCCTTTTTGAGGTTTGGTTTCTCTTTTTTTTGTTTTTCTCAGCGTCTTAAGATCCTCTTTTCCAAAACTCAAACTCAAAAGAAACATAAATAATAAAACAGAATACGATTTTTGATTTTTGTAGAGCAAGTCCAAGTGGAACTGATAAGGAGGATCGATAGGCAGGCAGACTAACAATTCCAAGGAAATGATCTACTGGTGCGCAATTCCCATCCCTAGACAGGACTATTTATACACATCCAGTACGATTGATCACCTGTTGCAAAAATAGTAGAGTTTATTCTTACACGGTTACACCGTGCAACAGATTGCAACTACCTGCGATTTTATTGGTTTTATTGACGTTTGATCTCACCTTGTAATTCATTGTGATACCCGTGCAACCCATGCAAGACATACACTAGTTATGTACCATATTGTCTGAGCCAAAAACTTAAAGAAGCAGCTTTGACAGCACGGCACTGCCTGTGAAATCAACTAAAGACACAAGCTAGCTCATTAGCAGCTAAAAATGGCATCTTGTTTGTTTAATTAAAGTGCCAACATGTCTTGTTTCTTTAATCATTTAATCATCTTCAATAATTTTCCTTACAAATGTGACACTATTTAAGGGGAACTAACAGCAATATAAGATTTATTCTCCATTAAAGAAAACAGACATTCCTCCAGTCATAACAAGTATCATCGGTGCACCTACTAAACCTCAGGTTGTCCTAGATGTGTCCATTGGAGTGTGGATGTTGGACAAGGTGCTGTGGAATAGTAAAAAGCAGTGTATGGATGTGTGTGTGTGTGTGTGTGTGTGTGTGTGTGTGCGTGGTAAAGAAACGCTCTGACACACACACACACACACACACACACACACACACACACACACACACACACACACACACACACTCATGTACAGTACAGATACCTGAAGTACAGTAATGAAGTATTTGTACTTCGTTACTTCCAGTGTTGGGTGTAACGCATAACACGTTACTGTAATTAAATTACTTTTCCACTGAAAAAGTAGAGTAACTGATTACTGTTCATTTTTAGGTATTTTAATTACAGTTACTTACAAAGTACTTGCGTTACATTGTAAAATAATCAAACTCGCTGAATATCATTAATTAATTATTCAATAATTTGTCTTCTAAAGGTAAAAGTAAACTCTGCCACTTTAACATCGCTGTAGTGCAGCTGCACGTCATTTCGTGCCAGTTTGCTGCATAGTCATATTCTAAAGATGTCGGAGTCGGCTGAAGCGAGTGGCTGTTTTATGAAATGGACATATTCCCGTCTCTTCACTTTTGTGAAACAAGCAGACAAGAACATTACAGTAATATGTAAAAACTATCGGCTGCTGTTAATAGCGCAAGTAATCTACTGAAGCGCCTGACACGAGAGCATAGACGAACACTTCTGAGTGATCCTTGTTCATCATCCATGGATAACACCGCGGCAACTCCTGCTAAGCAGGCAAAGCTTGATTTTACTTCAGCAGCACAGAAAGCGTCTGAAGGCGAGCTTAAAAAATGATTGCAGGCTACATTGTGGAAGAGCTGCTACCGCTGCGTCTTTTTAAAAAAATTATTTATTATTTAAAGAGTTTAATTTCTATTGTTTGTCCACTCAAGGTTTATAGGGATTTAAAAAAGTATTTAGTTAAATTACTTATTGAGTAATTAAGTTACTTTTCAGACACAGTAATTAGATAATATTGATTAAGCAATTAGTAATTAATTACTTTTTAAAAGTAACTTACTCAACACTGGTTACTTCCCACCTCTTGTGTCAAGACTGATAGAATAAGTCTTGTTGCTGCTCACTGGTTAAGCAGTGTTTCCATTTCACAGCACGAGCAACCGAAAAACATCTGACAATCCACCACTACTACAATACTTGCCTTACTTGTGCTTTATTAACATAATGATAAAATAATATCAGTAGATGGGAATACAAACTTTTAAAAAAATCTAATTATACTGAGCTTGAAGCTGAAGAAAAGAAGGAAACTAAAAAGTATTTCTATTTACCATTGTCCACATTGTAGAGGGTGACTTTTCCTCTAAACAGGAGAATGTGTCAGTCAGTCAGATGAGCAGTCCTTACCTTTAAATCTACCCTCTCTTCTTCCTCTCTCTGTTTGTGAGCTGATAGTAACACTGCATTTAAAATGACCTGACACTTAAAAAACGTCACTCCCTTTATGCTCGCTCCTCTTCAGTAGCACAAGCTAGATGCTGAATTACCACAACTTACAGACACCTGCAGTTGTTCCGGTGTTGTGCAAAAACAAAACAAACACAGTTCCACTTTTAACCCCAGACTTTGGCACAGTAATCTCTTTTTACGTGACATCCTCTGGCGGTTAATAAACAGCCTGCCATATGTTTCTGTTTAGGCTGAAATTAGTTTCATGTTTGGAGCCTTACAATGACAGAACTGCATTAAGCAAAGGTAACAAGCCTTTTTACAAAATGTAAGGAGTACAAAGTACAGATATTTGTAGTACAAAGTCAGAAAAAAAAGCAACCCAAAAACATCTGCCAGTACAATACAAATTAAGAGTGTGTGTGCGTATCTCGGCACCTCCCCTTCCTGTTATTGGTCTGTGCTTAAATGCTGGTGTTTCTAACGTTTTCTCTTGTTTTGAAAGCTCAGAGAACCAGTGAAGACAAAAGAAGGTAAGAAAAACATTTTACACTGATGAACAGCTTAAGAGAATCAGAAATCTTTGTAAAATCATGAATGTAATACGTGGTAACATGTTTCTGAGGAAGTCAGAGATAATAAATCTGTGCATAAAACCGGTGTCAGCTCTTTTGTCTGGGCCGTACATAAATCATTTGTACAGCTGGCGAAAGGTATTTGTTGTCATTTATATGAACCAGGAATCATCTTGTTATAACATGGATCAAAATCAGTCTTTTACCTTTTTCATAATCTAGCATTAAACTTCTCTTTTCACAAGATAACCACTACAGCATTTCAATCTGTGTCTGTGTTTCCTACAGGCATGGCCGTCCACCAGCAGCCCACCCAGGTGGTGACAGTCATCAGGACCATTGAAAACTCTGGCCAATGGAGCACCGACCTCTGTGATTGCTGCTCTGATATGGAGAGCTGTAAGTAAACCCAGGAAACCCTACAAACAGCAGTGATTTCTACATGAGCGATTTCCTCAGACTTTGTTTGCAATAAGCTAACCGAGTGTTTGAAGTCAGTAAAAAATCAAGAGTAAATGAACTATCTGAGACTACATGATAGCAATGATCATTTAGTAGCATTATGGAGTTTTTCATTATTTTACATTTTTCACCAGAAAACCAAGTTTTCGTAATTGGAGTGGAAATGTCTCAAATGTTCAACTTAAACTTAATGACTCCTTTTATTATAGCATAAAAAATCAGACTTAGAGTGTCCCAAATTTTTTTTTTTACTACTACTACTACTACTACTACTACTACTACTAATAATAATAATAATAATAATAATAATAATAATAATAATAATAATAATAATAATAATAATAAAATAGAAGTCCAGTCTCTCTGTGGTTGGATTCAGGGAAAGTTGAAATAGCAAAAATTCAAAGTTTTTTTGCTCCCCTGGAACATCCAGGTTGGTTGGTTTGTTGTAGTTAATAAAAAAATAGTAAATAAAATATATACATAAATATTTATTTATATATGTATATATTTCTCCCCAAAGGTTGCTGTGGCCTTTGCTGTTTTCCCTGCATGCAGTGTGATGCAGCCAATAAACATGGATGGTGCTGTGCAATGCCACTCCTGGACGTTTGTGGTGTGGTGTCCTGCTTACTCCGTGGATCCATCAGAGAGCGCCACAACATCTATGTAAGGCTGGATTAGAGATGGAGGACACTGTTACAAACTACACTTAAAAGATAGATGTGGTCACTAGAGGAAGTGCACTTTTATAACTTCTGCACTGGCTTCATTTTTAAGCCCTGGAGGTTTCTGCTTGTAAAATGAACTAACATAACATCTAAATGTAAATTTTATGAGATTCAAAAAATGCACACAAATTGTGCTTTGTGCAGATCCTTCTCACTCACCCTCACCTCTCATGGTCAAACTGACATAAAGTAACCATATCATGCAGTGCCATCATAAAAGTGACCTGGATAAAACTTGTGGTATTTTGCAAACCGTAGAGTTTATAAAGGAGTAGCTTGAGTTGAGAAAGAGGAAGTGTAAAGTTCTTCAAATCTGAACTCTCTTGCCCTCACTGTGGGGAAAACAGCTGCGGCTTCTTGTTTTGACAAACTCTCAGATATTTGGTTACCCAGCTCTACACAGGGACACAGCTGCCGGATGAGGGGATGACAACACCCCACTAAACTTTTATGTCTGAGGGGTAACAACAGTAACTCCTGCTGCTTCATCCTCTGTCTATCTGCTTCTTCTCCTCCATCCTGCAGGGCTCGTTCACTGATGACTGCTGTAAAGTGTGCTTTTGCTACCCGTGTGTTTGGTGCCAGATGCATCGTGAGCTGAAGCTCAGGCAATACCATTAGCCCGCCACCTCTACTGTGATCACCACGCAAGTCGTCTGTGGGCCTATGTCACTGCTGAACCAAATTGCTTTAAATCTGTTGTCATATAATGTGTTGAACGCCTATGTGACTTTTTCAGGCCAATAAAATCCTGTAATTCTATGCAACATCATGTGTGAGATTAATTGTCCTCTTCTGCAGAGTTGAGTTTAACCAGTGTTCAGATAAAGACTTGTCATTAATTGTGAACTTTGATAGGATACAGAGAAGGACATTGTAAGGTCACACTGTCCATTCATATAACATTTCACAGTATTATAATATTTGTAAATGAAATACAGTGGCTTGCAAAAGTATTCGGCCCCCTTGAACTTTTCCACATTTTGTCACATTACAGCCACAAACATGAATCAATTTTATTGGAATTCCACATGTGGAATATACAAAGTGGTGTACATGTGAGAAGTGGAACGAAAATCATATGTGATTCCAAACATTTTTTACAAATAAATAACTGAAAAGTGGGGTGTGCGTAATTATTCAGCCCCCTGAGTCAATACTTTGTAGAACCACCTTTTGCTGCAATTACAGCTGCCAGTCTTTTAGGGTCTGTCTCTACCAGCTTTGCACATCTAGAGCCTGAAATCCTTGCCCATTCTTCTTTGCAAAACATCTAATCAGTCAGATTAGATGGACAGCGTTTGTGAACAGCAGTTTTCAGATCTTGCCACAGATTCTTGATTGGATTTAGATCTGGACTTTGACTGGGCCATTCTAACACATGGATATGCTTTGCTCCCTCATCTGTATTAATCATTCACAGTGCAGCAGCTCTACTCCTGACAGGGACACACAAGCAAGACCATATTTCCCCTGTTTTTGCTTCTTTACACTTTTTCAATTCAATTTCAATACAATTTTAGAGCCAAATCACAACACCAGTCGCCTCAAGGCGCTTCATATTGTAAGGCAGACCCTACAATAATACATACAGAGAAAACATCAACAATCATATGACTCCCTATGAGCAAGCACTTTGGCGACAGTGGGAACAAAAAACTCCCTTTTAACAGGAAAAATCCTCCAGCACAGCCAGACTCAGGGAGGGGCGGGGCCATCTGCTGAGGCAGGTTGGGGTGAGGGGAGGAACACAGGAAAAAAGACTTGCTGTGGAAGAGAGCCAGAGATTAAAAATAAGTAATGATTCAATTCATAGAGGTCTATTAAGGATAGATAAAGTTGGGTGTCATTGGCTTTTGGTCTATATGAGTAACTTATCATGACCAAACATTTGATGATCGTCTTTGCATCATTCACGCAAAACTTAAATTTTATTAACGGTCACTCACATCAACCATAACATGCCAGCTGATGTGAACCTGATCAGATGTTGTGGTTTTGGAAACACAGAAGCTCTTTTTGCTGTTACATGATATTACTTACAAGTAACAGATTACACCAGTAAGTAGCACACAGGTCTGGCCCAGATCTGGTGTCAAGCCGGCACTGCTGGCTGACTTGTGGCATGGTAAGTGGTATGTCATCCAGATACGGGCCAGGCCCGGCGTAGATGGTACTGTTTATGCGGTGGCATGCCACATCTGGCCCAATTGTGGTTTGGTTTATGTGGCCCAGGCTCATAGAAAGCAGGTCTGAGTAACTGGTGTCATGGCAGGGTGTAGGTCAACCAGATGTGGGCCAGGTCTGGCAATGATGCCCCTATTTATGTTCCTATTTTGCTACTTTAGTTTGAAGACCCAAATGCCATGTTGCAATCCAATACTGCTATGGTAGCCAATGCTTCAAATGCAGGTTTGTGAGTGTACACTTAATCCAAAACCTAGTGAGGGCTTACTCATGTGTACCACTGGTTGGCTGTAGCTCAGGAGGTAGAGCAGGTCACCTCCTGACTGGAAGATTTGTGGTTCGATCCCTGGCTTCTCTAGTCTGCATGTCAAAAGTGTCAATGTAGTTAAGAAGTGTGCAATTTAGAGAAAGTGTGTGACTGATTGAATGTGGCTTGTTGTACAGATCACTTTGAGTAATCTGGGAAAGTAGAAAAGCACTATATAAGAATCAGTCCGTTCATTTTCTGAACAGAGTTTTGTCGTGGTACTTTTGCACTATTATGTCCTGGTACATGTTGTTATTACATGGCTTGATTAAGGTACACATTAGGTACACATTAGGCTGACATCTTGGGCCAGAGCTGAAACTGTTCTGGGCCAGCACAGGGCCAGCAGTGTGTCTGCAACTGGCCTAGTGCTGGCCCATGTGTGGGCCATCTCTGGCAAACCAGATCTGGGCCACCAAAGGGCCGTCATTCTTTGCGGTATGTGGGCCATGTGTAAGCACATTGTGTGGACCAGATCCAGGCCATACCAATTTGGCTATGTGGGATGTAACAGCATTTTTGTGACCTACAACACTATTTCCACATGGATAAGTAAATATTTATCTATGTACATGTGCATTATTATCCAGTTAATCTCCTCTAGCAGCTCATTTAGTCATGGCTTCCAAGCATTCTTTTGTCTGTATGTCAGTAAATGTAGTGAAAGACTGACATATTGGGGCCAAATGTTTATGAATGTAACCAGTTTAGTTTGTTTGAGTGTGTGTGTTTGGAATGATTGCAGAAGTATTAACAGACTGACACAAGGGGGTTTAACATTTCACTCCTACCTCTATGTTCGCAAAATAAAAAAGTAGCCCAGCCACATCATGGCAGAATAGTAATATATTAAAAAACAGCATTTTCTATAGACTTTGTCTTCTTGACCATTTGTCTGTGAGGATCTGGGCAGGCTGGGGCTGGTTCTGTTTGTAGTTTATGCTTGGTATGCTGTGGGCGGAGCTGCAGGGGCTGAGGTTTGTTCCACTCAGCTGTGTTTGAGCTCCGTCATTGGGGCGGCGTATTAAGAAGAAGCCAGAGTGGGAGTTGTTATTGCAGCATTTGTGGTAACATTTAAACATTTAAGGCTCTCTGATGTTTGGCCCTGCTGCTGTACTTCAAGTTGTAACCTTGTTTGCTGTGATCTTTCACTCATCCGGATCACACCACCATATTTGGATTCTCAGAGAAACTTGACCCTGCAAATATTAAGCTTCCTGGATTAAACTACAGTGTGACAAGTAAGCAGTATTCATTTGTTCCCATTTATTAATTTAGTTACAGCCAGATTTAGAGTTATTTATCTCTAACTTCTCTTTTCTCCCTCTTTCTTTTTTTTAAACCTGTCGTGTCAGGCACTTTTAGTAAACACATGGTCTGAATGCTTTGTTGAGCCAAACACATTTGCTTTGCCAAGAGGAGCGCTGTAGACTCTGTATAGGCTCCCATTGGTACTCATTTCAGTTTATTTTATTATTCACATTATTATCAGACTGGTTATTATGCCACGGCTGACAGGGGGTGAGGGCCAGGTTGGCAAAAGATAGAAGAAGAGATAATAATAAAGACAAGAAGGAGGAGGGATAGAAAAAGAAACGAAACAGAAAGAGAGAGAGAAAGAGGGGAGGGAATGGATGCCCATAGTCAAAAGGCAAGAGCCCCAGACAACCAGACGCAATGGGCGGACCACCCTGGCAGAGGACGGTGGCCATGGCACGAGCCGAGGAAAAGTCAGATGGGGTGGCTGTGCGCTAAAGAGGTTCAAAACATCCCAACTGCATCCCCTGAGGGCACAGGCCAGAAATCATGCCACAACACCTTGTCAGGTTCCCTGGAGCTACACGTCCAGTATGGGTTGTTGTAACAACGAGTGGGGAGCAGCAGGGAGGGGAACCCACCCTCCATAACAATGTCCCACAGGGAGAACCCCAGATCCAGGCATAGCAACACACACACACATCTGTGTAGTTTCTCCGCCTGTCAGGGTTCCTGGGTCGTTGACCCAGCGTTTTCAGTTCATGTTCACTGTTTATTTTCCACATGTTCCATTTCCTGTTTCATTATGTTCAGCTGTGTACTCACCGGTCTCTCATTATCATCCTCATCAGTCCCTGTATTAAAACCCTCAGTTTCTCTCTGTTCTGGGTCGTGTCATTGTTGGTGTGATGTTGTCGTTTCCGTGTGTGCTTTCAGTTCAGCCAGTCAGCGTTCGTTCACGTTCTGTTGATCCATTTTGTATAATAAACGCCATTCTCATCTTCAATCAAGCCACGAGTCCTTGTCCTCTCTTCCTCTCATCCACGCACAAACCCCTGACACCGTCATCCAGGTCATGGTAATCTAACGAGGTTGGAATGAAAGCGACTGGACTTCTTTAAGTTTCTTAAAGATTTAACATCTTATCCATAAAACTTCTTCAGTTCTATGATCAAATAGTGGTGAGTCCCAGGTATTTAAATCCTAGCAGGAGTGTCCCTTAAGAGGGTCGATCACGTGCCTCATCACATGTGCCAAGGTGTGACAAAAGGCGTTGACTGAGTCTCGTCTCTTCCATGTTGTGCCATGCGTTTACGAAGTGGCTCTTTGGTTTCTCCAATGTAGAAGTCTGAGCTCTCCTCGCTGCATTGCAGAGCAAATACCACGTTGTTTAGTTGGTGTTTGGGAGTTTTGTCCTTGGGATGAACCAGTTTTTGTCTGAGTGTGTTTCTGGGTTTGAAGTTTGCTGGGATGCTGTGCTTGGAGAAGATTCTCTGATAAGCTTGCTACAGAAGGAATCACAGTGTTGCTGACATGCCATGTTTGTATGAAAACTAGAGCACTATTAACACTGAGACTGCTGCTCAGCAGTGCTCATCCACACCTCCCTCTTTAAGATGAGCACACGAAATCTGCACTCAATTCAATTCAATTCAATTTTATTTATATAGCGCCAAATCACAACATAAGTCGCCTCAAGGCGCTTCATAGATACAGA
>NW_024582443.1:2175634-2184451 GCF_018398535.1 Haplochromis burtoni
GAGTGTGTATTAGGGAAGGTTAGTTACCGGAGCTGGAGAGTGAGTTATTCAGGCGAACTCTCAACAGCATGTGTGTGCACGGAGCCCTTAACAGACTTGACCTCCACTTTCACTTCCTCTTTCTGATTTGTGGAAAGATGCTGAGTTTCCCAAACGTCTCATTCTGTTTTTTCTCAGAGAAAGAGAGAAGAAGAAGAAGGTAAGACATTCTTTCTTAAACTGATGAAGTGAATCATTGTGAACTCATGAATGTAATATTTGATGTAATTTTTCTCAGGAAGACATAGTTGCAATACATCAATGTAAATATGATGTAATTTGCATGGTGAACTCTTTCCTCTGTACTGTACACAAATCAGTGTTACAGCTGGTCCAAGGTATTTATAGTGATTTCCTTTGTCATATTTTCATATTCTAGCACTAAATGTCTTCATATACAAGAGCTATAACCACTAAAACATTTCAGTCTTCATTTCTGTCTTGTTTCCTACAGTCATGGCTACCATCCACCAGCAGACCACCGAGGTGGTGACAGTCACCAGGGCTTTTCAAAACTCTAGCCAATGGAGCACCGACCTCTGTGACTGCTGCTCTGATATGGACACCTGTAAGTGAACCCAGCAAACTCTGCAAACAGCAGGGATTTCAGCATGAGTGATTTCCTCAGCTTTGTTTCAGACTTTGTTTGCAGTAAGGTAGCAGAGAGTCTGATGTCAGTAAAAAATCAAGAAGATAAAATATCTGAGACTGTCTCATAACAATAACCATTTAGTAGCATTATGGAGTCAGAGTTCTCTAAGCGAACTGGGAAACTAGTCTCTGAACACTTTAATGTTTAGTTTAACCTTCTGAAATTTAATGAACGCCATAACATGACTGACCTAACATGTAATGACATTATCAACAGTGTGGAGGCATAAATGCTGTGGTGAAGGTGTTTCTGCAGGTAGAAGCAAATATCTTTTCATTGGTTGAGTAAGAAAGGCTGCGAGGATGAGGAGCCAAACACTGGACCTACAGGCAGGTTATTAAAAGGACTATTTTAATTTTAGCTGACTGGAAACTGGAACAAACTCATGCCATCCACCAAAAAAAGTTAAAAAAATGGTGGCTGAAAACTTCAAATGAACCACTCAATGAGGTGACCAAACAGAACACATGCAGATCATGTGATGTGAAGAGGAAGCACGTGCACAGGGAACACACAAATTGAAAGCAAGAATGAGAAGTGTTTAAATACCCAGAGAACTAATTGAAACCTCACATGAAGGTAACATTCTCAGGGTTTGGCATTTCCTCTCTTTCTTCATGTCTTTTGGTTTCTACCAAAGCTGCCAAAAAACATGACAAGGTTGAACTAAAGCAGCAAAGTTGTCATGATCCTGGGTCGGTGACTCAGTGTTTTGTGTTTTGAATTATTTATAGTCTTTGCGTCATTATTGCCATGACAAAAGTATGTGTTTTAGTAAACACTGCTATTTGACACATTAAATATAATTTCATACAATTTCATAATTTATTTAGAGAAGCTCACCTGTAATGAAAGTGGTAGTTTTGTTGTGCATGTATGCCTGATATCATTGGCCTGCTCCCAGATCTGGACCAGGGCATCTCTGAGCTCCTGGATAGTCTGAGGTGCAACCTGGCACTGTCAGATGGACCGAAACATAATGTCCCAAAGGTACTTCACAGGATTAGGTCAGGTATGAACTTCAACATCCTGCATACTTTCGGTACGAGGCCAAGCATTGTCGTGGACCAAATGCACCAGCGTAAGGTCTAACAGTGAGTCCATGGTTTCATCCTAATGACAGTCAGGGTGTCGGGTCTGTGTGTCCCTCCATGGATATCCCTCCCCAGGCCATCACTGACCGACCAGCAAACCACTCATGCTGAAAGATGTTACACCAGCATAACGTTCTCCATGGCTTCACCAGATCCTTTCACATCTGTCACATAAGCTCACAGTGAACCTGCCCTCAGGGCACCCTCATGAAGTCTGTTTCTGATTGTTCAGTCAGAGACTTTTACACTAGCTGGTGGTCATTTATAGCTTTGGCAATGCTCATCCTGTTCCTCCCTTCATAAAGGAACAGATACGTGTCCTTCTGATGGATAAGCGGCCTTCTGTGGGGGTTGTCTCATTGTTGTTTCTCTTGTGCAGCTATTCTTAATTTCATTAACATCAAAGTACCTGAAACTGATAACCAACCGCCTCTGCTGCTTAACTGACCACATCAATATCCAGGCGATTTAACTGAGTGGATGTGATAATCTGACTGAAAAGTGCTCCTTACATTTTTTGTTGTGCAGTTTAAATCTGTATATTTTTTTATCTGAAGGTTGCTGCGGCTTTTGGTGCTTCCCCTGCATGCAGTGCATGACAGTTAGTAAACATGGATGGTGCTGCTGCGCACCACTCCTGGATATTTGCGGCGTGGTGTCCTGCTTACTCCGCCAGTCCATCAGAGAGCAACACAACATCGAAGTAAGGCTGGGTTAGGGATGGAGGGGCTATGTTACAGACACGATTTAAAAGATGGAAGTGGTCACTAGAGGAAGTGAAGTTTTGAGTCTTCCACATTGGCTTCACTTTTAAACCTTGGCGGTTGTTGCTTGATTTTCTTTCTAGTCACGTTGGTTTGGGTCCAGAATAATGAAAAATCTGTGTGTCTTAATTGACTGGATGCCAGCGCTGTTGCTTATTTTGTTCTTCTCCACCCTGCAGGGTTCTGGCTGTGAGGACTGGTGCACAGTACTTTTCTGTTACCCCTGTGCCTGGTGCCAGATGCATCGTGAGCAGAAGATCAGGGAGAACCAGCCCGCCAGCGCAACTGTGATCACCACACAGGTCATTCGTGGATATGGTACAACCAGTTTGGCTGTTGGCTAAGGGCTTATGTCACCGCTGAAGCCATATTTTTTTTACTTTTGCTGACTTATTAATGTGCTGAATGGTATATGAGGAAAGGTTTGTGTCTGGCCATAAAAATACTTTTTCACACAATATTGTGGCTGTTATTGTAATAGTTTTCTTCTACAGAGCTGAGTTTAACCAGTGTTCAAATAAAAACTATTCAAATTCACTATTGTGATATGACAGTGATA
Organism: Haplochromis burtoni; assembly: GCF_018398535.1. NCBI lineage: Eukaryota > Metazoa > Chordata > Actinopteri > Cichliformes > Cichlidae > Haplochromis > Haplochromis burtoni. Next base: position 2,178,743 of record NW_024582443.1, read on the forward strand.
AGGACATCGTAAGTAAGACCTTCCATACTTCTCTTTATATACTCATAGTAAATGTACTGTACAGTGGGTGATGGTCATTATCCATTGCTTGTTTTGATGCACTTCCCAATCACACAACACTTTAGAGCAGCGGTCTCCAACCTTTTTTGCGCCACGGACCGGTTTATGCCCGACAATATTTTCACGGACCGGCCTTTAAGGTGTCGGGGATAAATACAACAAAATAAAACTAGTACCGGTACTGAAAAAAGAAGATTTATTCATAACACACGTGAAAAGACCCAGGAAAACCGAGTAAACGATAAAAACGATAACAAAATAACGCTGAAAACCCTGAAAACCATACATTTCACACCTGAGCCTCAACTCTCGCGGCCCGGTACCAAACGATTCACGGACCGGTACCGGTCCGAGGCCCGGGGGTTGGGGACCGCTGTTTTAGAGTATTGGATGAAACTGCTTTGTGCTTATTCTTTGACAGCTATTACATCTATCTTTGTGTTCCTGCCATCATCAGTATAAACAAGGTGACTTCCATCCACAAACTCATGATTGTAGTTAGTTTCAGCACTTCACTGTAACGTGATTCCTTCTACTTTCTTTTTCTCATTATTGGTCCTGAATATAAAGTAATGAGGGCTGGGTCAAGACATCTGCACACTACTGTATCTGTTTTATTTGAAAGTTGAAATTAATAAACTGATTAAATGATTCAAAGTGCTTGAAGTGCTTTTACCTCCGGTTTCTTTAAACCAGCTTTCTGAGTGGCTGTCAATCGCAAACAGAACGTGAAGCTTTAAATATTTTCTACATTTGGCAAAATAATTATTAAATGAAACTGAAATGTATTAAGTGATATAATTAAACAGTTTGTTTGTAGGGCTATCATTTAGTGTCTGACAGGACTTTAACTGTTAACGGTGAGAAGATTTGGTCACATGTAAATGCCTTCAGGTTACAGCTAAATCAGTCACGATTCAGTGATTATATCATGAATGGAGCTTTTCTCTATGACAAATCTACCTTTACATCATTTGTTTGTCAGCTATATCACATAAAAAGTACAAAGTCAAATTACTGAGAAAGTGGAACATAAGAAATGTTTTACTTCTTTTAGAAATGTGAAACTATAGGATCTGGCAGAGAATGAACCGTCCACGTTTCTCTCTAGTACTGTCGTATGCAAAACTAGTGTGGCACCAGGGGTGGTAAGAGATTATTTTAGGGTGGTCCATGCCACCCGTGCAGATCCGCCCCTGTCTGCATTACACATGTTGGTTAGCAAGAGGAAATTCCTCTTTTATGAAACTAAATCACGGAAGGCTAATGGCCGATCTTAGAGAAGTAAAAGCAGACCAGCGTGCGCCTGACTCTGGTCTCCCCTCGGTTTACCATTAAAGACCAGAGGTTTACCGAAAAAAAACCCCACAAATGAAAACAGTCCAGTAGCAACATGACAAAACTTGTTCCAGGCAGACCTGTGCATATGAACTGTCCTCTGACGCAGTCACCTCCAGAAACTAGTTACTGGCCACTCAGCTTGCTGTTAACAGGACACAGACGCCTTTAAACACAAGGTGGCAGTATTGTACAGCATTAACGCAAACAGGTGAGGAGCCTCATGACAGTGCGGTCTTTAAAGGAACTTTGCCTACTATAAGAAACCATTAAAATGCATATAAGCTTCTCACCAAAATGCACATGTAATTGTATTTAATAAGGTCTATACTGTAAACTGTATGTATGTTTCAATGAGGTCATTTCACTGAAAGTTCTCAGTGAAGAAACATCACTTTCTCACCCTTATGAGTATTTTTAAATGTGTGACGCCAACTCCTTCAAACCAACACCTTAATAAAATAAATGCGTGCATTAGAATTCACATACAGTCTATTCCACAGTGATTTATAGGTACCTGATATGTTAATAGCAAAACTCAAGTGTTTGAGTCTCATTATCGCCATTAGAACAAAAAAAGAGAAAAACAGCGGTGCGACCAGGATGCAGGTCTAGTTGGTGTTTCAAAATGCAGACAGACAGAGTGTCTCGCTGCAGTAGACAGTGGCTTTGATTGTGCTCTTGTTGCATTTGGGTTTAAAATTGTAGTAGAGCCACAGATTACCTGTAAAAAAAAATTTAAGATGCTACTTTAAGGCATTCATTTTCCAAATGTAATAAATAAATGTATAGATACACAGTCTATATGTTGTTGGTTATTCTGGCAGTGCAGTCTGTAAATAATATTTTTAAAGCAGGTATCTACTGCTGTTGATATCTTTTTCTTTCTTCTTCTTCTTCTTCTTTTTTTTTTTTAGCAAGGAACCAACAACAGCAGAACACAATCGGGATTGAGCAACAGACAATGTTGCACCATTTGGCGCTGCAGTCTTGGAGCTGTGCACACGCTCAGTGCCATGAATGCAGACATGATTCAGTAACTGAGGATGCACATGGGAGTAAAGGGCTCTTCACGACATACATCAGTTTTGGAAGCTATCGGGAACAAGAACAAAAGAAAATAGTGTCACTGAATCGGCTTAAAGAAACAAGCATGCTAAAAATTCAATTTAAAAAACCCTGAAGACTTTATGCATGTGTCAAAATAGTAAGCAAATGAAAGTGTATTATGTGAAAGTTTTAAATAGATTGTAACAAACTGACCTGTTTGTGTGTCTGACCGGACACATTTGAAGATACAGAAAAGGACTGTCGCAAGAACATGAGCACAGAGATTGTGGCCGTGTGGTCATGATATTGTTTCAACTTCCTGTTACAGTGTTTCACGTTACTGCTTGTTCTCTTTTTGCCTTACCTTCCCATTACAGTTATATCATTTAATCATTAGTAAGTACAGCCACTTACTCTTTTAAATAATTCTTTATTTGAAAAATTGCAAACATATTTTCCTTGCTTCAGTTTTTTAAGAAACTGTAAGCTGTTTTCTTCTAGTTTAAGGTTTTAAACGTAGTTTAGGTTTCAGGTTCCTAAAGAACTGTTTGCGTCACAGATCAGTGCAAAAACGTGGCCAACCACCAACAATGTCTCTGTCAAGGAAAAACAGTGGGTCATGGTTCTTCTTTTCTCATAATTTTACTATCAGCAGAAGACGTTGCAGACACAACAGCTTCTGTAAATACAAACACACTTTTGACAGGCTTTTGTTTTAAGATAACAACACTTCCTCTCAATTGCCCTAACCCACTCGGACCTCTACCTCAAGAATTTAATGCCACATGTTTCTCAGCAGCGCAAAGTTTGCTTTTATAAAATGCATCTCCTGCTTTTATTGTGAAAATTGTCATTTCATATTATTCAGGAAGCAGGCTGGAAAAGACGGCATCAGCCAATAAAAGGACAGGAAATATTGATATAATGTTTCATTCGTTTTTATTTAAAGACAATAAATTAACATGTAGATACATTTTTAGTCTGTGCAAAAGACTTGAGCCACCCCTCATGTTTAAAATAATTTTCCCAAGGAGCCAGACTTTTAATTGTAATTTTTAAGGTGGTCTTGAGAAATAGTTCTCCAGGTTTTCTGAAGGTCTTTCATTGGCTGCTTTTTCACTCATTTTCAGTGCAGTCCCTGTATCTGTCAGATAGGGTATCTGACAGAAAACCATGCTCGACGATGGTGATCATGATAATATGACAACAACAGTGACCTATAAATCATCCAACCATCATCCAAAGAAGAGCTTGGAAATCAAGAAGCCTGGAGAACTATTCCTGAAGACTACTTGAAGAAATAATAAGAAAGTTTGACTGAGAGATTGCAGACTGACGAATGCTGACGAATAAAGATGATCACACCAAATATTGACTTTATACAGATTCTGTTTTTACCTTATATGCTGTATTTCTATGTATGTTTGCATGTCTTAATAAACATATTAATGCAAACAAAAAGGGGTGGCTCAAGACTCCTGCACAGCACGATATGTTAATGATAAAGAACACGGGGAAAAACTGTTTCATGACTTATTTGCAAACACAATGCTGCTCTTTCTGCAACAGAACAGTAAGTGGTTTGTGTCCAGCCACAGACACATCATCCCGTCTCATAGAGTTGTGCTCAACTCTAAAACTTGCTTTATCCAAGGATATTTTTACATATTAAAAGAGTGTTGTGGAATGCACATGGTATATACCCGGACACACAGGAAAACTGTCTTTAAATGCACCATCTGCCATAATTGTTGTCTTGTTTTAATTATCTCTATTTAATTACAGCACAAGTCTTTGAGTGTCATTGTCACCATCGGGCTGTCGTTGTCTACAACAGCAAAAAGCTAAAAAGAGCATCGCTAACAGGATGTAGGTCACAACGGTGAAACAAAACGCGAACAGGTAGAGCATCGTGTTGCAGTAGACATCAGGCTGTGTCATATTCTTGTTGTAGTTGGGTTCATAAATAGAGTAGATGACTATATTACCTGGAAGAATACAAAAAATGATCTCAAATTAGAATGAGAGTGATGGACCTGCACGGCTTCTACATAAATGCAGAACTGGCTTCAAGATTTTTTCAAAATGCTGCTGTAATTAGTTTATTTTAAAAATGTAAAAAAAAAAATCAAAAACTTCAAGGAACAAAAGGAAAAATTTATTTCTGTTAAATTCAATTCAGTTTTATTAGCAAAAAATTACAACAGCACAACATTGTGTATTCTCCTTATATATCCAAAAGGAGCTAGTACTGTGTGACGTATATGATCAGTTTAATTTACAAATAAATCGACTGATTTACTGATAAGACCTGTTCCCTTTGTTATTTCATGACAAATGAAGCAGACATAAAATTGTTATATTGTTTACGTTTTGTTATAGCTGTTCACTGTAATTTTACATTTGTGACCTTGTTATTTAAAAGGTCATGTTTTTGTCTCCCTGTACTCACAAGGAAAATGTCCAGGTCTTGTAGTGAAATTCTCGATTTTTTCAAACTAATCATCTTATTATTTACTTTTCCTGCTCTGTTTACTTTGGTGTTAGAAAAATTTGAAGTTTACCCGCAAGTAACCAGCCACACAGGAAGATGATGGTCATGGACCAACAGAAAGTGTTGCACCAGTTGTGCCATAAGCTCAGTGCCAGGAAGACCGGTATGATCCCATACAGGGACATGTAGAAAGGGATAAAAGTCTGTCTGGGACAGTTATAGAGTCCTGAACCTATGGGGCACAAAAATAAATCAAACTAAAACACAACGTCTGAAATATTGTTTAATTTTTTTCCATTATTTTTGTGACACGATGCATGGTCAGTCATCCAGGTAAAAAAAATCCCAAAAGGTTGATTCTGTTTATGGACGTAGTGTTTTCAGTGGGAGAAATGTTTCCTCACTCATCCAAGTGACTTCTTCATTCTCAGCTGACTGCAGGTTTCCCCAACCTTAAAGTACAGGGTGGGCCATTTATATGGATACACCGTAATAACATGGGAATGGTTGGTGATATTAAAGTCCTGTTTGTGGCACATTAGTATATGTGAGGGGGCAAACTCATCAAGATGGGTGGTGACCATGGTGGCCATTTAGAAGTCGGCCATCTTGGATACAACTTTTGTTTTTTCAATAGGAAGAGGGCCATGTGACACATCAAACTTATTGGTAATGTCACAAGAAAAACAACGGTGTGCTTGGTTTCAATGTAACTTTATTCTTTCATGACTTATTTACAAGTTTCTCTTTGTTCACAGACATTGACA
>NW_024582443.1:2185795-2191497 GCF_018398535.1 Haplochromis burtoni
CTTTAATATCACCAACCATTCCCATGTTATTACGGTGTATCCATATAAATGGCCCACCCTGTACATTTGCATAATGACTGAAACTAGCACCACTGAATAAACAATGGGCTGGGAGCTCAGTTCCTTGCTCCATTGGGAACAACCTCTGGTGATGCAGATGGCACAACACAGAAGAGCTACCTCGTCAGGCCAGGACTCTGCAGTCTATTTACACCTACAGGCCAGTGGACACTCTTTCAATGATGAGGATGTACACATCCTGGACAGGGAGGAACGCTGGTTTGAGCGCAGAGTGAAGGAGGCCATTTCCGTGAAAAGGGAAAGACCATCTCTGAATCGAGCAGGGGGCCTAAGGGTACATCTTTCACCATCTTACAATGCTGTGATTGCAGCCATTCCCCAACTCTCAGTGAATTGTACTCATGGCCATTGATCAGTGGTCTTTGATCAGTGGGTTTTGGTCAATGATCATGATGTTAATGATCAAGGAACTGACCTCCCAGCCCAGTGTTCCTTCAGTGGGCTGGTTTCAGTCATTATGCAAATGTACTGTTTATAAGATTGGGGAAACCTGCAGTCAGCTGAGACTGAAGAAGTCACTTGGATGAGTCACGAAACGTTTCTCCAACTGAAAACGCTACGTCCAGATGAACAGAATCAACCTTTTGGGATTTTTGTGACACATAAAAATACATTCGCATGAATCTGATCTGAACATTGCAATAACAATATCTCTTGCTTACCAAGTATTCCTTGAGCAACAAATGTGAAGGAGAAAATGATCAAGGTACATCCTGGAGGCAGATACAGCGCTTTGTCAGTCACAAATCGCAGTGTGCACCATCTACACATGTGCAAAGATTTTCAACTCTCTCACCTATTACTATGTTTCGTAGTCCACACACGAATTGTGGTCTCTGACTCCCTGGCATGATAACTATTAGTCGAACCTACAAAGACACAAAGATAGCCACGAGATAACCTCCAGCTGTTAATATTTGTCTATCTGTCAATGTTTTTCCATCTTTTTAAACCAGGCACTGAATTTTATCGTTTACAATTTAAGGAAATGCCCATGAACTTCCTTTCCTGTGTTAAAATAATTAGCAAATTAAAGTGTATTATGTGAAAGCATTAAATAGATTGTTACAGACCGACCTGTTTGTGTGTCTGACCGGACACATTTGAAGATACAGAAAAGGACTGTTGCAAGTACGTGGCCACATAAAGAGCAATGTGCGCATGATATTGTTTCAACTTCCTCTTACACTGTCTCACTTTAACGCCTGTTCTCTTTTTGCCTGCCCTTCCCATTACAGTTATATCATGTAATCATAAGTAAGTACAGCCATTTCCATGGTAATTAAACATGTGAATCACTTTTAGATAAAGAAAATTAACAATGAAAAAATATCTGTTTTCTGTTTTCGTTTATTTTCTTGTTTGTTTTTGTATATTTAAGGAAATGTGGGGTAAAGCTCAGGGTTTGCAGAAAATTCACTGTATCCTTTTTCCAGTGTTAGTTTTCAGTTTTCCAAAGCTCTCTTTTGTGTTCACAGATCAGAGCACAAACGTAAACACCTCTGTTGAAGAAAACCCCAGACTCTTATGAGAGTAGGCCATGGTTCTTCTTTTCTAACTGACAGTTTTACTCCCAGAAGAAGTTTCCATCAGCCTCCCCTCGTATTCGCATAAACATTGTTGTAGACAGAGTATAAGTGCACTTCCTGTGCTGGACGAGGTCTTTCTGCTTCTTGTGAAATACACGCCCTGTTCTCAGTTCCAACACCGCTCTCTTTTATTTTTAATAATTTAATTTCACTGATGGTTGAGTGTAGAAAAAAATCATGTCAAAAGGCAAAAAAAGGATATATATTAATAATGGAAAGAAAATGAATAATGTTGAGAAAATTTGTTATTCGAGATTCAGTCATAACAATTATTTACTGCATGATGTAGAGGCATTAGGGGGACATCTAGTGGCCTCAAATATTACTGCAGGCGATTCCTTGCCCCACAGGGTAGAAGTGTGTTTTCTCATAGAGCATAGAGCAAAGCAAAAATAAAATAAAATAAAATAAAATAAAATAAAATAAAATAAAATAAAATAAAATAAAATAAAATAAAATAAAATAAAATAAAATAAAAAAGGGGTGTTTAGCATAATAAACAACTAGGAAATGTAATAGTGCTCTGGTGTTAACTTACAAACTAGCGGAGGTACAAGAGAAGTTTGAAGCAGCTTAAATCTACACCACACATCAATGATCAAAGCTGCTGTCTCAAAACAACAAGAACCAATCAACAACAGGTTGTCCTGTTGTCCTAACCCATTTTATTTATTTATTTACTTACAATTAAAAAGAAGAAGAAGAAGAAAGAAACAGCATGGATATTGGAAAATAAATAAAATCACACATTTAATAACACAAAATATATCCGTTTGTTAAACGGGGAAGATCATGATCATTTATTCTGCTATGATGAGTCATCTGTATGAATTGTTAATAGTAAGATTTCTCTAACAAAAGATCAAAAACTGCATGTTGCTGTATTAACCAACATTAAATGGATTATGTTCTGTATATAAGCACACATGAAAATATTTGTATAATATTTGGTCTGTTGTTTGCTTGTGATTTTATTACAGCCAGCATCATTATTATTATTAGTATATGACCATTATAGTTTGATATATTTGATATGATATATATTATTGTGAAACCATTTTAATCTGTTTCATCAGTATTGGTCCACTGGTCTAAGAGGAGGTGGGGAACACACAAACGTACACACTTTCATATGATTAGCTCCACAACAGTGGCCGATCCTCATCATCGTAAACCATCTGGTTGGTGCAGCGAGCAAAAAAATAAGTGAAAGCATAAACACCTGTCATGATGTAGGTCAGGGTGATGCAACAAAATGCAGACAGGTAGAGCGTCTTGTTGCAGTAGTGATCGGTTTCTGTAGTGTTCTTGTTGTAGTCGGGTTCATAGATGGAGTAGACGATTATGCTACCTGGAAAAATGTAAATAAGATCTCAGAAAATAAGGTCTGATCATGCTTGGCAACAACAAATATTGCTGTAATGCATTTATTTATTTATTTATTTATTATTTATTATTTATTAGTTCTAGTTTCATTTTTAAAGAAATACATTTCATTTTTCACAACAAAAAAAAATCCTGCTCATTCTGGTGTCTTTCTTTAATACTAACTTCCAGCTCTAGATTTTTATTCCACTGAAGTTGATTTGCATCATTAACACTTTTAAATAATGCTGATTCGTTTTATATTCTGCTTCTTGCAGCCTCTCAGTTCATCTTTTGTCTGCAACTAGAGGTTTTGATTCAAATTCAAATAACTGTATTGATCCCAAAACGGCAATTTGTTCACAGCTTACAAACACTACCTACTCACATGGTCAAACTCACACAACCTATACTCTTTAAAGACCCAACACAAGCACTGTTACCGATATCAGATAACAGACAATGAGGTTCAGGGGGAAATCAAATATTAAAAATAAATAATTAGAATAACAGGGTCACATGTATGTCTTTGGCTCCTCTTGTTCTAAGACAATTTCCTCTGATTGGCTACCTCTCATAAACTGACAGTTTGAACTGTAGGTGGCGTGTTTTTGCTGTACAGAGCCAACAGTAGAAAAAATCATAAAGTGAGCATTTAGAGCAGTTTGGAGGATGAAGTGTGCTAAATATCAACACTTTAATGCCTCTGAGATCTTTTGATTCCTCAGAGGCAGCCGATGGAAGACAAAACACTGCTCAGCAGACCATTTAACACTTTAATTCTCTTTCACAATACTTCTAGAAGAGACATGCTTCCTGCATGACACGTTGCCGCGGATCTCAAATTGGTGGTGTCCCCTAACAGTTTTATTACCAGCTCTCTCACTTTAGTCTAAACAACAGTGTCTCAGTAACTTTCCAGTAGAGATGGTCCCCTGTTATCTACTTTTTCCCAGGCAAGCGTGAGCGAGAGTCTGCATAGTCTAATGCCTTTATTTTTCAGGGCTGTGTCCACTTATTACTACACTATATGACTTTATAACACTTATTCATAAAAAGCATAGCATTATTGCAAATTCTTTAATCCCAACAAGTGACAGGCTTACATTTTCAGCAAGCATGGGGCAATAATGGTATCATTTTTCCAAAAATAATTTTGCTTTAAGTCTGGTTTTTGGTCTAATTTCAGTCATGAGAAGCTTCACTTGGCCTTTGAAAAATACAGCATTTGTCACCACCATGTTGCTAATCACATCAGGTATGTACTGCAGTGCCTGGCTGTGTATTACAACAGCAACCTTCACTGTTAAGAAGCTGAATATAACTTCAATCTGACGATACACACTTTGTGGAGTTATACTTGTGGACCCAAAAGTAGAAGCGTGGAACAAAACTTGATTTTATCAGAAAGTGAGCTGTTTAACAAGGCTGCTCAAAACAAAGTTCCCCAAAATGCTGGGTCAAGTGATCCAGAACCAGGATACTTACCGATGATGAAGCAGGCAAAATGGAGGTTGAGGAACAGACAGTCGAAGAAAATATTGCACCTGTTCAAAAACCGGCTCAATCCCCACAAGACAGGTATGAATCCACAAATAACCAGAATGATGGGAATGGAGGGCGCCCTTGGACAGTCATTAAAGTACACACATCCTACAGAGCACAAGCATGAAAATGAAGACAACTGTCAAGTCGTTGTTGCATAGTTCTTGTTATTTGATTTTTCAAATTTTCCTTCCAACACATAAATGAATGTAGATGAATTCAGTCTGAATAAAGAGCCACTCACACTTACCAACTATCGCTTGAACATTAAACAGGATGAAGAAAATCACAGAGATACACCCTGAAGGAAGGCAGACATGGTTTCAGTTACAAATGACACACAGCAGCTGCAGATGTGTGCAAAACTGTTCAAAATCACTTTCTTACTTATTACTCGAGGTATCCAAGTGTGTTGAGGTCTATCGCTCTCTGGCATCGTGACTAGTTAGAAATGAAACCTACAGAGACACAAAGGAAGCTGTGAGACGAGCTCAGGTTGCCTTTAACTGTCAGGCAAATGACAAATGAACAGAGAAACAGGGCAGATCACAAACAGTGTTCACAAGTCAGTGAAAGAGAAATAATATGTGCCAAACCCAACATGTAATATCAAAAAAAAGAAGAAGAAAGATTTAAACTTTGTTTGTTTCATGTACTATACAGATGTATTATATGACAGCAATAAAAGGCGTGTTAGTTTAAATAGTTTGTTGCAGCACTACCTGCCTGTGTGTCTTGTTTGAAGGACAAGAAAAGAATGTTTGCACGAGAACTTGGCAACGTGTTCACACATGAATGTGTTGTTGTTGTTGTCTGAACTTCCTGTTACAGAGTCTCATTGCGCTGGGAGAACTTGCCATGAGGATTCACAAGCCATGTACTCAGATAATCGTTTGTATAACAGTGATATTACCACGAATAAAAACTACAAAGCACTTTTTTAAAAAGTTCCCATTCTTTGACTTCACTCTGATGGCAGCCTCAGCTCCTCTTCATCACTGAATGATAGAAATGTTGAGCTACCCTGTAGAAGAGAGGTTCTACTGGGCACCAAGGTTCCCATAGTGGTTCCCAAGTAACCCAAGGTGTGTGTGTGTGTGTGTGTGTGTGTGTGTGTGTGTG
>NW_024582443.1:2193507-2196910 GCF_018398535.1 Haplochromis burtoni
GGTGGCTGACTAAATACTTTTTTGCCCCACTGTACCTAAGTATCTCTATGAGGCCACAGGGAAGCAGTTACAGTACTGTGCAGTTTCCTAAAACCAAATTGGAAAGGAGATAAAATGCTATTTTCATCCAGATAACTTTTAAACTATATGCTCATGTAAAGCTGTAAACCTGAGGAGCACGAGCCAAACAATTTCATTATGGATAAATGTGGATACACTGTTTATCCGTACATGACAATAAAATGTGAAATTTGAAACTTGAAAACTTGAAATTAATCATTAAAAAGTTTGTCATGAACCTTAGCTGAGATACAGAGTTTGGAAACTGGCCTGTAATAATTAACCATTGAAGAACCACCTTTCAGTAGGGGGAGAACAAAGGCACGCTTCCACATCTCTGGTGTTCTGTTGTATAGAAAGATTAAAACTATAACACACTGGCTCAGTAATCAGATTCATGTGAGCTTTTAGTGAACATGAGAAAAGATGGACTCTGAATTCCATGAATTACACGAAATGAAATGAAAAGTCTTACATATCAAAAATAACAAAATAACATGAACACCAGCACATAAGACTTTAATATTACCGTTATTATGTCAGTTTGTACACATGAAATGAGCAAGAAAGCAAGCAAGTGGCTGAACTTTTGCACAGAGAGTAACTGAGCAGAAACCAAAACTCTGAATAAACCAGTATTACCAGTCAAACATATTTTTACTATCAAGATGTTTCTGCTGTTGTCCTCCAAGTTCTTCCCTTTCACTTTTCATGGAAAGTTCAGTGAATTATGACTAACCACATATGTATGACCTGTTTGATTGATAGACTCCTTTTTGACACAGTACACTGGGTGATGAATGCTGACATGAGCTAATTGTCCTCCTGCTAATCGAGACCACTTTGCACAAACTACACTGTGAGAAGTATTACCTCTCACTGTCCTTATCTTCTCTATACGTATACATTCCCAAACTGGGTGGAGAAACACAATAAATCATATTATTTACATATTTACAGCCTCTGCTTTGCTTTAACATTAGTGTAGTAATATTTCATGCCACAGATGAAGCTTTCTTCTGGAGAAATGTAGCATCCATAAAATCAATAAGTCATTATTGAGAGAAAAACAATCACTCCATGATTAAACACAATGTGTCTGATAACTCTACAATACAAACTACCATGCTTCTGTCTCCCAATAAAACACAAGCTTTGTTTTACTTTAAGAAATTGTTAACAAGGAAAGACTTTACAACCTGTAGTTTAGTCATTAGGTTGTCAAAACTGCTGTAAGGTGAGACTTTCTTTCTCACAGCTCCCGAAGTCACATCTGCCCAGTCCTCCTATTCTCTCTTCACTAAAAGTTGTTGCAAAGAATGTATTTTCAGTTATATAGCTAACTTAAACTTTATATTCCCCAGCACTGCATCCTCCAAGGAACAGATGCTGTGTTGTATTTGGGAAGATTTAACGATAGGAAATGTCGTCACACTGTCTTGACGTTCTGATGACAAAGGCAAAAAAACTGTGCTCTGCATAAGCAGGGTCTCTCGCATCCCCTGGGGCGGATGAGGTTTGCCCTGAGTTCTTGAAGGCTCTGGATGTTGTAGGGCTGTCTTGGTTGACACACCTCTGCAATGTTGTGTGGAGATCAGGGGCGGTACCTCTGGATTGGCAGACAGGATGGTCGTTCCCATGTTCAAGAAGGGGGACTGGAGGATGTGCTTTAACTATATGGGGTGCTTGGTCTATGTAGCTGTCAACAAGTTGGACTCGTTTCCACTGGGTTTTGGACTCGGCCAGGCCTGCCCTTTGTCATCGATACTGTTCAAATCCACTTGGGCAAAATAAGAATCTCATCTTAGCTTTTTTGCATATGATGTGGTTCTGTCGGCTTCACCAGGCCGTCACCTGATGTGTGAAAGGCGCTCGCCTTCGTTTTTATTCATAAAGTGTTTTACAAATAAACCCAAAGATTACAGCTAACAGCTGGATTTCCGGTTTGAGTGCAGCTAGCCAAACAGGAAATAGCCACTTACTGTTAAAGAGACTGATAGTGGACAGCATTACCTTGGTTTCTTAAGCCTTGGCAGCACAAAAGTGATCCCCTTAAACAGATTTTTTTAGCTTTAGTGTCCTTATGTTCCTCTTAGTTATCGATTCTGACACTTGTTAGCTAAAATAAATGTTATTCTATTAGCCCCAACCAACCACATGACATCATAGTCCATACTGACAGAAGTATGTTTTAAATCTTTAACTTTAAGCACTTATTTCTTAAATCCAACTTCACAGACAGAGTCACATCTAGGTCAGCATTTCAGAGCAGAGCTCTGTGATGTAAATTAGCCTGTATGTGTTAAGCGTTTCATGTACCCTTTAATAACAGTCCACATTATTATCAACAGCTACATTCACCCTGGGGGGAAAACTTGTGAAGGAGACCATCAGGACCAAGCTGGGTTTCCTGGGTTCAGATGTTATTTTATTTCAATTTCTTTCATTGCAGCTGTCCTGTGCCAGATGTTCTGTTGACACACAAGAGTAAAGGTCGTAACAGGGATCAAGCAGGACTCATAGTCTTCTTCAGACCTCCACTGTAGGATGAGAAGACAGGAAAAGATGGACAAACCTAGCACTTCATTAACAGTGTGATACGGATATTCAGAGAGTTCTCAGAGGCTGTGGACTGTTACACAATGATAATAGTCCTGTAGAAAGTTGTGTATTTAAAAATGTATTATCCTTTCTGGTTGCTCTGATATGAATGACTCTGAATTACTTTGTGGTAAATTACACACCATTGGAAAAACACAGTGTGAAAGAATTTCAGATTAAAGTTTTTAGTTCAGCCATCAAGTGACGACCTTTGACCTTCCATTAGGCTTTTTTTTTAATGCTGTCAGAGAAAATCTCATCTTCATGCAGCTGACTACATTCAGTGTTAAAAACAGACGCTCTGCAGGTCTGAGATGAACAACTTTCTGAAACACCAAACAAAGGTACTGTTTATGTTCCTGTATAGTGACTCAGTTACATGGATGATTAATTCCTTTGATGTTTTCTCTTTAACTTTATCAATAAAACAGCTGCACATCATGTGGAATCTTTTTTCTTTCCCTTTCTAATGTTTTTATCAGTTAATTTTGGAGTTACCACAATAAGTGAACATATAGGATGATTTGTCTCTTTGAGCCACTCTTTGAGCGTTCGTGGCTCAAAGAGTTGGCAGTTCGTCTTGTAACTGGAAGGTTGCTGGTTCAAGCCCTTGCTCGGACAGTCTCGGTCGTTGTGTCCTTGGGCAAGACACTTCACCTACTGGTGATGGCCAGAGGGGCCGATGGCGCAATATGGCAGTCTCGCTTCTGTCAGTCTGCCCCAGGGCAGCTGTGGCTACAAC
>NW_024582443.1:2198505-2207994 GCF_018398535.1 Haplochromis burtoni
AGAGGCCCTAAAATTGAGCCCTGCGGGACCCCAGACTGAAAAGTGGCAGAGGAAGACTCATACCCTAAAAAGTTAACACTAAAAGTTCTGTCACAAAGATAGGACCTAAACCATATTAAAGCAGTACCACGAATGCCTGCAAGATGGTGCAAGCGAGCCAGTAAAATGTTGTGGTCTACAGTGTCAAAAGCAGCTGTTAGGTCAAGGAGGACAAGAACAACATGATTGCCAGAATCACAGGAAAGGAGGATATCATTAAAATGCTTAAAATGTTCATTATCATGAACAACATCTGCCTCTCCCACATCACCTTAAGGGAGTCCAGCTCCATCCCCACAACATTAGTGCCCTTGAAGATGAGTTTATTCAGTCTGTTGGCATCTGCAACCCTCAATGTGCTGTCCCAGCATGCAACAGCATAGAGGATAGCACTGACTACAGCAGACTCCGGAGCATTGTGCTGTTGTCCAAACCCACTGAGCCTTTCCTGTCTGACATGTGTTTCTGTGCAGCACGAAATCTCTGCTCTTCCAAAATACTTCTCCTACTTTTTAGTTCCCACATTTGTTTCTGTTTAGTTCATTGTGAAAAAAAAAATATACCAATTTATTCAATTTATTGTTGACAAAAAATTGCAGAAGATGTAACAGGATAATAAAAAGGGCAGCCTTTTATTTATTTATTTATTTATTTATTTTTGTTGACTTAAAATTAAACAAAAAAGAAACGGCATGAATGTTGGCAAATAAACAAAATCACACATTTCATTAACACCAAACTTATATACGTTTGTTAAACAGGGAAAATCATGATCATTTACTCTGCCGTGATGGGTCATCAGTGTCTTAACCGAATTCTGTATCTCAATAAGTCATGTTCACTTCTTCCTTAAATGTATGATGTTCTAAATAAAGAACAGATTAAAATATTAATATAATATTTGGTCTGTTGTTTGCTTATGATTTTATTTCAGTCCGCGCCATTAGTATTATTATTATTATTATTAGTAGTAGTAGTATATGTTCATACAGTGTGATATATTTTATTGTGGCACCATTCTGATCTGTTTCATCAGTATTGGTCTACGTACACACTTTCATATGATTAGCTCCACAGCAGTGGCCGATCCTCATCATCGTAAACCATCTGGTTGGTGCAGAGAGCAAAAAAATAAGTGAAAGCATAAACACCTGTCAGGACGTAGGTCAGGGTGATGCAACAAAATGCAGACAGGTAGAGCGTCTTGTTGCAGTAGTGATCGGTGTCTGCAGTGTTCTTGTTGTAGTCGGGTTCATAGATGGAGTAGACGATTATGCTACCTGGAAAAATGTAAATAAGATCTCAGAAAATAAGGTCTGATCATGCTTGGCAACAACAAATATTGCCGTAATGCATTTATTCTTGCATTAAAAAACTTTCATTTAGTAAACCTTAATATAAATTACTTTTCAGACAAGATGTTTGAACTCCAGGTTATCATTGATCTCTATTTGTGTTCAAAAGCTGCATGACTTAATTTAATCTCATTCTAGAGTGGCTAATTATTTATATATAATGATCTAGTTTAATTTTCAAACAGCCAACTTTCTTCTGATTGGCTACCTCTCATAAACTGACAGTTTGTGCTGTACAGAGCCAACAGTAGAAAAAATCATAAAGTGAGCATTTAGAGCAGTTTGGAGGCTGAAGTGGCAGGTTTGCATTTTCAGCAACCACAGGGCAATAATGGTATCGTTTTTCCAAAAATAATTTAGCTTTAAGTTTTGTTTTTGGTCTAATTTTAGTCATGAGTTCATTAGTCATTAGTCAAGCTTCACTTGGCCTTTGAAAAATACAGCATTTGTCACCACCATGTTGCTAATCACATCAGGTATGTACTGCAGTGCCTGGCTGTGTATTACAACAGCAACCTTCACTGTTAAGAAGCTGAATATAACTTCAATCTGACGATACACACTTTGTGGAGTTATACTTGTGGACCCAAAAGTAGAAGCGTGGAACAAAACTTGATTTTATCAGAAAGTGAGCTGTTTAACAAGGCTGCTCAAAACAAAGTTCCCCAAAATGCTGGGTCAAGTGATCCAGAACCAGGATACTTACCGATGATGAAGCAGGCAAAATGGAGGTTGAGGAACAGACAGTCGAAGAAAATATTGCACCTGTTCAAAAACCGGCTCAATCCCCACAAGACAGGTATGAATCCACAAATAACCAGAATGATGGGAATGGAGGGCGCCCTTGGACAGTCATTAAAGTACACACATCCTACAGAGCACAAGCATGAAAATGAAGACAACTGTCAAGTCGTTGTTGCATAGTTCTTGTTATTTGATTTTTCAAATTTTCCTTCCAACACATAAAATGAATGTAGATAAATTCAGTCTGTATATAGAGCCACTCACACTTACCAACTATCCCCTCAACAATAAACATGATGAGAAAAATCCCATAGATACACCCTGAAGGAAGGCAGACATGGTTTCAGTTACAAATGACACACAGCAGCTGCAGATGTGTGCAAAACTGTTCAAAATCACTTTCTTACTTATTACTCGAGGTATCCAAGTGTGTTGAGGTCTATCGCTCTCTGGCATCGTGACTAGTTAGAAATGAAACCTACAGAGACACAAAGGAAGCTGTGAGACGAGCTCAGGTTGCCTTTAACTGTCAGGCAAATGACAAATGAACAGAGAAACAGGGCAGATCACAAACAGTGTTCACAAGTCAGTGAAAGAGAAATCAGAAGATCGGTGGTTCGATCCCACGCTGCCTCCTGGCTGCATGCCAAATATCCTTGGGCAAGATACTTACCCCGTGTTTACCTACTGGTGGTGGTCAGAGGGCCCGGTGGTGCCAGTGTCCGGCAGCCACGCGTCTGTCAGTGCGCCCAGGGCAGCTGTGGCTACAACGTAGCTTGCCATTGCCAGTGTGTGAATGTGTGTGTGAATGGGTGGATGACTGAATGTAGTGTGAAGCGCTTTGGGGTCCTTAGGGACTGAGTAAAGCGCTATACAAATGCAGGCCATTTACCAATACGTGCCAAAGCCAACATGTAATAGACAAAAAAGAAAGGTTTAAACTTTATGTGTGTTTCATGTAGTTAAAAACCCCCCAAACAGATGTATTATATGACAGCAATAAAAGGCGTGTTAGTTTAAATAGTTTGTTGCAGCCCTACCTGCCTGTGTGTCTTGTTTGAAGGACAAGAAAAGAATGTTTGCACGAGAACGTGCCAACGTGTTCACACATGAATGTGTTGTTGTCTGAACTTCCTGTTACAGAGTCTCATTGCGCTGGGAGAACTTGCCATGAGGATTCACAAGCCATTTACTCAGATAATCGTTTGTATAACAGCGATATTACCACGAATAAAAGCACTTTTTAAAAAAATGTTTCGGACATTTTAGCCTTTATGTTCAACAAAACAATAGAAAGCAGAGACCGTGACATGGTGGAAATCCCCCCACAGCTCTGTTTTTGATCAAAACTAAGATCCAAAATACGGATTGCAGTATGCAGAATGTTTCTGATTTAATCATGTCTTTGGTGTCTTTCTGGGTTACCTCCTTCCAGTTGCTGTGCTAAAACTGTTTCCCCTCCAGGTTGGTCAAATTTATCACTACGGTTTTGAGAGATTCTTGGGTACGGCACATTCTGCCGGTCCTGTGTTAATCCTGATGACATTTTAAGCTAAAAGCCAAACTTGATTCTCAGGTGGGAAAAGTTCCTTTTTTTTTTACTTAAATCTGACAGCAGCCTGAGCTCCTCTTCATCACTGAATTCTTCCTCATCAGTCATTTCTTGGTCAGATTATATTCTGTCAGTTTCCTGGCCTCTCTCCTCCTCACCAGTGTAGTGATCAAATAGGTAGAGTCTCACTGAAGGTGTATTGACCTGCTATGATGGTGCCACACAGTGACCTGTGAGCTATTCCTGTAGAAGAGGCTCTCCTGGGCACTAAGGTTCGCGTAGTGTTTCCCAAGTAACCCAAGGTGTCTGTATGTGTGTGTGTTTATGCACATGTATAGGTGCTTGCTTGCAAGTGTACATGTGACAAATGTGCATGTACCTGTACTCAGTTATTTACGCTAATTGCCTCTCCCATTAATTTCTAATGACCGGCTTTTTTTGACCGGGAAAACCAAGAGTGTAGAAATGTTGAATAAAACACACAAAGTTGGATGCAGATGGATCTAATTTATATTTTGTGTTGAAATCCTCTTTGTGGACAAAGTCATGGAATCTTAGGTCAGTCTAATCAAATTAGGTACGTAAAACTTTTAAATCAGTCAAATTTGACACAACATGGCAGTTAAAGGAATTAAAAACTAACATAGGTGGAGAGATTTAATTAAAAAGTGATGACGGCAAACAAAGACTGAAATATTTTTATTTTTCTCTTATGAAGGGAACCAGTTACAACGTGGTAGTTTATTGTTCCCATGATATAGTTCGTTGAAAGTTCACACTTCCTATCTTTGCATCTAGCGCAGTGACATTAATATCTTTGATATCTGTTGATATTTTCTGCACTCAATTCATGGCACAGGGGGAGACTAATGTAAAGACAGAGCTCTACACACGCCAATAAGTCAAACCAATAAGAGGTTACTGAGCTTGTGCCCCCGACTGTTAAAATTCAGCCCATCCCAGCAGTATGTAAATGTGGGTCGCTGATCTCAAGTCTGCACCATAAAATATTTTGTGTATGTATTTTAATCTTCACCACACAGAGTACACGGACAACAGGTACAGAAAAGCAAAAAGCCGAACAGGACGTAGGTCATGTTGGTGGTCCAGAAGGCAAACAGGTAGAGCGTCTTGTTGCAGTACACATCCCTGCTTACTGTCTTATTGTAGTTGGGCTCATAGACGGAGTAGATCCACACATTTCCTGAAAGACAGAGCACAAATAAAATGTTTAATGTAGAAGTGAAGAGTTTCATGAGCAGTGTGCATTCATCCGATTCGTACTGAACCCACTTTTTTACTCAAGTATAAGTAAAAAAGTCCAGGCTCTGAAAGTAGGAAAGTAAGTAGTAGCTCTTTGAAGGACAATTCTACTAATCATTTATATGCACAGGTAACCTGTTATATTAATATATTAATAGAATAATATTAGTAGATGAGAGTATAGTTGTTATTCAAATCTAAACTGTAAGCAGTAAAAGAGGGGTGGAGGAGCACTAAGATCTGTTGTCGTGGCTCAAGGTGACGCAAATATTCACAACTGACAATAATTTCTGATCAGCTTCAGTAGATTTTCTTAGCGTGCAGCCTGTGATCAGCTGACCTGCTGCTGTTTGTAGATTTACACAACTGAATTTAACAAGATGTCAGCAGACGTTTTGTATTATTGTATCTATATAAATCAATAAAGTTAAAGTGAAGATGCTTCACCCTACTGTATGTTGTCTTTATACTAGACAACATAAGGTAGGTAAAAAGGTTGATTTCAACCAATAAATCTAAGTGTCGTCATCTTAAATGTAAATTAATCTCTGCTACACTTAATGTAACCTAACACAGCCACTGTGCACTGGTCCAACACAGTGATCTACTGTGAATGAACCACATTAACGGAAGCTAACCTGTTTATCCTGCACAAAACTGCTCAGTATCTTCATGCAACCTTTGAGTAACACAGAGCTAGTATAGCTTAGTTTACACTGCAGGACGTTTCACAATATAAAAATACGTCATTTATCAAAACACATTATAATAAAAGTAAAAGGTTGTCAGAAAAATAAATACTCAAGTAAAGTATTAGTTCCCACCTCTGGAAATTATGTCCCAATAAAATTATGGTACACCTAATATATTTGTCTTTTTCAAAAGTGATAGAAGATGTTTTCTGCAGTTGCTTTATTTGAATAGTTACATATGTAGAAAATTAGGTCAGTGAGATGTCCTAGAGTGAAACCAAACTTTAAAGTTACAGGTTATAACCAAAAACAAACAGGAGAACTGAAACATGGGTCGCTGTGAGTTCATCACCGATATCAGGAACTTTGATACATGAAAACAATGTTTTTTATATGTTTTTGAACAATCGCACGTTTTTTTATTTGCCTCTGTTCACCAGCAGAGTGAATTTAAAAGGAAACTATCAAGATGTGACTGAAGTGCAGACTTTCAGTCTCAGACAACAAGCTCTTACTTCCTAATTAATCAAAATCCAATGTCAGTTTACTGTAACAACACACATACATAGTGTGGTCTGATGGAGATAACTAAGGAAACCAATAGAAGTAACATATGAGTAACAATAGCAGGAAGTAACTGTGTGAACACGTCTGAAGGTTTTACCTACGTGCTGACTCTGACATTTGCTTTCTGGAAAGCAAAAAAAGAAAAGCTGCTTTCTGCTCGTAGAAATTGGGTTTGCTTAGTTTGCCCACAGATTAGTCAGCCATCTGAATCTTTCAGCTTACCAGCAATGAACCAGCAGAAGAAGAAGAGTGAGACGAGGCAGGTCCAGGCGCTGCTGTGGCTGCCGAAGCCTGCGCAACACGGAAGGATGGAGAGCAGACCCAGCAGCATGGAGACCACTCCCATCACCAGCAGGTAGATGGGAATGTAGCGCTGCCTGGGGCAGTCAAACTGGTACAACGCTCCTTTATGACACATGAAACATTACTGAACTCCGCACTTCAGAAAATCATACAAATGTGTACATCTTGGTAACAGTGAGTGCACCTGTGCTTACCAATGATGAACTGAGCAATGGGCATGACGCACAAAATCACCTGGAAACATCCTGAAGCAAAAACAGAAAACATGTTAAAGTCACCAGGAGCGTCTGCTCATGTGAGGTCAGTGTGGCACCAGTTCTTACCTACTACCACACATGGAGGTTTAGGTCTGCGGATGTGCCGAATCGTGTCAGTGTCAGTGTCAGGCATCGTCACCAATGATAACTTTAAAAGGAAAAGACACAGAAGCTCCAGCTCTGTTCACAACAATCACAACACTGCACACAGAAAGCTGTCAGGCGGGTGATATTTGAAAACAAGTGTTACAATTTTTTCATGATATATGAAATACCAACAAAGACATTGTAGTATAATTTTAGGTAAATTTCATGTTATTTTTTTTAACAACTACACTAGTGTAAACATGAACTGTGGCAGTAAATCTGACCAGATAACCAAGCAAACTTTAAACTGAGCCATTTTCACTGGGAAGACGTTTTGCGATGAGTTAGTCGTAAATAATGGTAAAAATGTCGTAAAGGTGATGCTGTACCTTCTTGAGTCCCTCTTCCTCCAACCTTGTCTATGAAAATTAGAAGAACATCTGGGGATTAAGAAGAGTTCACGTTATTTAAATACTGGTCTTAACTTCCGAATTGAGTGACTTTTTTTTTTCCTGATTTCTCTTCTCGTTTTTAATCCTGTGCTCATTTGTATTTTCTCAGCAAACATAGATTGGACTTCCTATTTCATTTTGACTTCTGCTTATGCATGAACATTTTTACTTGCCCCTGATGCAAAAGACGGCGCCGGTGTGTTTGGCTGGCCGTCTTCCTCCTTCCTGCTTTAGACTCCTTTTTCTCGACTTTTGCATAGTACTACTCATTCTTTTAACATTATGTTCATCTGGTGGCAACGCACTAATTACCTATGACCGGCAAATGCTTTTGGACCTTCGTTTTTCTCAATCTCATGACTCGGACTCACGATGGACCTTGGGAGGCGCCAGCTTGATGCGCTCGGTCTCATCCACCAGCGTATCCTGCCTGCCGCAAGAAACGCTACAGGAAGCGGGGTAAACGGAGCGGCATTCGTGTCCGCCTTAAGGCTTATTTTCGAGCTCAAGCTTTGGCTGATCCATATGCTACCATGGACCTTCTACCTACCTCTTCCTGCTCCCGGCACCGGCTTTCTACTCGATCACTCACCTGTCGGTGGATTTGCTTCGCCGGACTACCCCGCCCACCCAGAGGTATACTCCAAAGCCCTATAAGGGCTTTGGAGTGATGTCACGGGGGTGGGCGTGGAAAGGATTGTGGCCCGATCCGCCATTTTGGGGGTCTAGCGCAAGTGAAAAGGGAGCGAAGGCACACACAACAGCCATGGTTCGTATTTGCTGTGTGGTCGGCTGCAATGTTCGATCGCACGACCGGCAAGAGAATAAGGTTGAAAATGGTTTATCTTTTCATTCTTTCCCAACCTGGAAGCAACATGAGCGGCTCGTGTATCGATGTTACCAAACGAAGGCGTCTAGCCTGGATAGCAGCTGTGAGACGAGCTGACATGCAGCTCTCTTCCATCTCCAAATATCGTTTATCTACTTGTGTCAAGCCAGCCTCCAATTCGAGACTTGCAGTCAAGCCAGCCTCCAGTTTGTTTTCTGTTCCCTGTGTATTCAAAGTATTATGGGAATGGATGTGGAAACCGGATTTCAAAATAAAAGCCAACTTCGAGTGAATTAACAGATATGTTAAGAACATAATAACATATAATTTAGGCTTTTTTTTTTTACAAACTCTAATGTTAGATCTATATGACACAGCCTTGTACCCTGTCACTATCAAGGCCATCTTATTTTGGATTTCAAAGTAAAAGCCCTGTGAATCTTCATTTTTGAACTACTCTTTCAATGACTTAATAATGCTCTTAAAAGCCAAAGTCGTATTTCCAAATACTATTTGAACTTTATATCAACACTTTCCAACCACAGTCTTTTTCACAGTGATACGATATCAATATCAAGTCAGTCTGATTTTGCCTTTCATAGTAATGGCCCTTTGAAATTGCCGATATTTGACTTAATCTTCTAACGATTCAAAATGCTCTAAAATGGA
Source organism: Haplochromis burtoni (assembly GCF_018398535.1). Taxonomy (NCBI): domain Eukaryota; kingdom Metazoa; phylum Chordata; class Actinopteri; order Cichliformes; family Cichlidae; genus Haplochromis; species Haplochromis burtoni. The sequence goes on from NW_024582443.1 coordinate 2,207,315, forward strand.
AATTTCCTGTTTCCACAGGGTAATTCCACTCCAGATCAACAGTATGCAACCCCACAGTGATACCATATCGATATCAAGTCATTCTGATTATGCCTTCCAAAATAAAAGCCTTTTTAAATTGTCCATAATTGATCTACCTTAAGGTGATTTCAAAATGCTCTAAAATGGAAAACTGCTGTTTCCACAGGGTAATTCCACTTTAGATCAACAGTATACAACCTCACGATGTTACCATGTCAATTTCAAGTCAGTCTGATTTTGCTTTTCAAAATAAAAGCTTTTTAAATTGCCCATATATGACTTACTCTTGGAGCGAATTCAAAATGCTCTGAGATGGAAAATTGCTGTTTCCACAGCATAATTCCACTTTAGATCAACAGTATCCAACCCGACAGTAAAACCATGTAAATTTCATGTTGGTCTGATTTCGCCTTTCAAATTAATGGCCTGTCGAATTTGTCCATATGTGATATACTCTTTTAATTATTTCAGAATGTTTTAAAAATGAAAATTGCTGTTTCCACGGGATAATTTCACTCAAGATCGACAGTGCACACTATCACGGTGATATCAAGTCAATTTGCCTTTCAAGGTAATGGTCCATTGAAATTGTCCATGTATGACCCACTCTTTCACTGACTTCAGAATCCCATTAAAAGCAAAGTTGCTGTTTCCACAAG
>NW_024582443.1:2220842-2223031 GCF_018398535.1 Haplochromis burtoni
ACGGTGGTGTCATCTGCAAACTTGATTAGCTTGACAGACTGGTGGGTGGAGGTGCAGCAGTTGGTATACAGGGAGAGCAACAAAAGCAAAAGCAACAGGCTGCACCCTGCTTCAGCTCCTGTGCAGAGCTGAATGTTAAATATGTGCAAACAACAGCATGTTTTCAGTCTCTTGCCACATCTGTAAAGACAGTAACTTTTTTTTAAAAGCTTGTACTTCAGTAACTCCTTACTTATGATTAAGTAAGTGAATCCTAATGTCCTAAAGTGCTCTCAGTTCAATACAACCCTGTAACAGCAAGTTGAGACAACAACACATTCCTATAGGCCCACGTTATATCGAGATATGTGTTGACAAGTTCTCGTGCAAACATTCTTTTCTCGCCCTTCAAAGAAGACACACAGGCAGGTAGGGCTGCAACAAACTATTTAAACTAACACTCTTTTTATTGCTGTCACATAATACATCTGTTTTATTTGTAAAGTATGAAACAAACAAAGTTTAAATCTTTCCTTTTTTTTGATATTACATGTTGGCTTTGGCACATATTATTTCTCTTTCACAGACTTGTGAACACTGTTTGTGATCTGCCTTGTTTCTCTGTTCATTTGTCATTTACCTGACAGTTAAAGACAACCTGAGCTTGTCTCACAGCTTCCCTTGTGTCTCTGTAGGTTTCATTTCTAAGTAGTCACGATGCCAGAGAGCGATAGACCTCAATACACTTGGATGTCTCTTTTATTAAGTAAGAAAGTGATTTTGAACAGTTTTGCACACATCTGCAGCTGCTGCATGGTGTCATTTGTAACTGCAACCATATCTGCCTTTTTCAGGCTGTATCTCTGTGAGCTTCTTCATCATGTTTATTGTTCAGGGGATAATTGGTAAGTAGGAGTTGTCCTTTACTCAGACTGAATTCATTTACATTCATTTATGTGTTGGAAGGAAAATTTGAAAAATCAAATAACATGAACTGTGTAACAACAACTTGACGGTCGTCTTCGTTTTCATACTTGTGCTCTGTAGGATGCATATACATTCATGACTGTCCAGCGGATCCCTCCATTCCTATCACAATGGTTATTTCTGGATTCATTTCTTTCTTCTGGGCATTGAGCTGGTGTAAGAATGGATGCAGAATTTTCTGCTACTGTATCATCTCCATTCTCTTTTTTATCTGGTTCGTAGGTAAGTTTATATTTAGTTATATTTAGCTTGTTAACCGTGAAAGTTGCTGTTTTAATACACACAATACATAATACACTAAAAAATATAGAGCTGGAAGTGAACTTTATAGGTTCTCACTAATGAATGATATCAGAAAAAGAAAGATTTTATTTTTGTGAGGTTTAATAAATTGAAATGTATTTGTTTAAAAACTAAACAAGATCAGGTTTGTTGAAAATGATTAGCCACTCTAGAATTTGTTTTCTCAACAAATAACCAACTTGGTGTTTTCTTCTGCTTTCAAGTTCCTGAAATTCAGTTGTGCAGCTTTTAAACACAATAGAAATAAAATAAAAAAATAACCTGGCTGTGAGTTCAGTCATCATGTCTCAAAAGTTATTTATATTGAGGTTTACTAAATTATTGATGAATATTTTTAGCAGAGCTTAGGGTGACTGTAGCGCAGGTGGTAGAGCAGGTCACCTACTAACCGGAAGGTTGGTGGTGTGATCCTAGTCTGCATGCCAAATATCCTTGGGCAAGATACTAACCCCAGGTTGCTCTCCGATGGGTCCATCGGAATGTGAATGTGTGTATGAATGTTAGCTAGCTAGCACTAAAATCTTAGAAATGTGATTGGGTAACAGAGCAAGTTGTGTAAGGCGCTTTGAGTGCTCAGAGTAGAAAAGCGCTATATAAGAACCAGTCCATTTACCAAAGCTTTTCGTAGTTTAAGAATTACTGCATTACAGTAATGTTGTGTGTATCCAAGCACGATAAAACCTTATTTCCTGAGCCCTCATTTATATTTTTCCAGGTACTGTACATGTCTACTGCAACTACATCCTGAACCATACTCCAGAAACCGATCTCAAATGCAACATGTATTTCCACCTGTTTGCATTTTGGTGCAGTAACGTGACCTACATCCTGATAGCCATTCATATTTCCTGTCTTATTACTGCTTGCTGCAACAACCGGATGGAGGCTTACGAGATTTCTGATGAGGCTCGGCCACTGCT
>NW_024582443.1:2223071-2231419 GCF_018398535.1 Haplochromis burtoni
GTGTGTGTGTGTGTGTGTGTGTGTGTGTGTGTGTGTGTGTGTGTGTGTGTGTGTGTGTGTGTGTGTGTGTGTGATGAGAAAGATTAGAATGGGGTCACAATAAAATATATCACACAGTAATAAACATATACTACTACTACTACTACAAATAATAATAATGACACTGACTAAAATAAAGTCATAAGCAAACAACAGGAAAAATATACTAATATTTTCATGTGTGCTTTATTTAGAACATCATATATTTAATGTTGATTAATCTAGCAACATGTAGTTTTTGATCTTTTGTTAGAGAAATCTTATGATTAACAATTCATGTTTAATCTTTTATTATCATTTATTAGCTCCATGTACTTTGAAACTTTATGACTACAAACAAAGATGTATATATTGTAAACCATATTTAATTTAATAAGAAGAGATCACTATTACATTTGTCTGGAAGAAGTGAACATGATTTATTGAGACACAGAATTCAGTTAAGCTAAGACACCAATCACCCATCATAGCAGAATAAATGACCATGATCTTCCCTATTTAACAATCGTATAAGCTTCCTGTTAATGACGTGTGAGTTTGTGTATTTGCAAATATCCGTGCTGTTTCTTTTTATTTAATTGTAAGTAAACAAAATAAATACATGCATACATAAAAGGTTGCCTTTTTTATCCCAAAAAGTTGATTCTGTTCATCTAGACGTAGTGTTTTCTGAAAACACTTCGTACTGCTCATTTCAAAATCCATTTCACTTTCCTGTTCGCTCAGGGATTAACATTTGGATTAGCAGATGAATTAGCAACTTCATTTTAGAAATCCTGCTGCAATGCAAATTAGTCATACCGTGAGATGTAAGGAGCGCTCTGATTGGTTGGACAGACACAGGCTGGCTGTCTGGATTTTTCTAGCTCATAGCTTTGCCCTGCTAAGAAGCGTGTGTGCTTGTATAAAGGCCTCGGGATTTATACTCGGCTCAGATATGTGACGAATGAAGGGACCCTGCAGTGAAACGGAGAGCTGAACCTCTGACTGTGTGCCTGTTTACTCAGTCTGACCACCTGTTGAAGGTAACATGCTAACATGGCTAACGCTAGCATCACTGCACGTAGCCCTGTTAAGGTCATCTTAGCTAATGAAAATTTTACGTCACAGCTGTACAAGCTAGCTTTGTGTTTTATAAGCTACGGTGCTCTTCACAAATAAAGTTTGAAGTAGCTCAGACTATTAGACCAGCACTGAGGCCATGGCTCAGTGGCTGCAACCTACAGCCTTTAAACTAGTGATTAAAATGCTGACAGTAAACTCGTCAGTCCAGATGTTGCCACATTACCTTATGATACTTAGAGTTAAAACAACTGAGACAAGCTGATTAAAATAACAGCTGTCAGTTCTGTCATACCTTATATCAGTGGTTCCTGAACTTTTTTTGCTAGGCCCCCCTTTGTTATTATCAGAGATGGCAAAAGTACAAACATTTCATACTCAAGTACTGTATTAGTATATACTTGCATTAAAAATACTCCTGCAAAAGTTGATGTTTAAGAATTTGTGGCTAAGAAATAATACGTGTCTACACAGCAAGTTAAAAGTCTAATTTGGAAAAGCCAACATGTAATAGAAAAGGTTCCTTGGTGTACATCTGGCTGAGGATCTTACGTGGTCAGTACACACAAACAAAACAGTGAAGAAGGCGCAGCAGCGCCTCTTCTTTCTCAGGAGACTGAAAAGATTCGGCATGAGCCCTCGCATCCTCAGGACCTTCTATCACTGTGCCATTGAGAGCATCCTCACTGGATGCATCACCACCTGGTATGGCAACAGCACCGCCTACAACTGCAAAGCTCTCCAGAGAGTAGTGCGGTGCTCTGAACGGATAATTGGAGGTGAGCTTCCCTCCCTCCAAGACATCTACAGGAAGCGCTGCCTGAGGAAAGCGGGGAGGATCGTCAAGGACTCCAGTCACCCCAGCCATAAACTGTTCAGACTGCTTCCATCAGGAAGGAGGTTCTGCAGCATCCGGTCCCGTACCAGCAGACTGAGAGACAGCTTTTTCCATCAGGCCATCAGACTGCTGAACACGTCATAGACACCTCAGCTTCACTACTGGAACTTCAACATTATGCACTCCATACTGTACAGTAACGCCACTGTTTTGCACATGTCTCACTCTGTATATTTTATATATTTTATTTTATTGTTTACTCTATTTCATTTGTAAAATATGTGTATACACACACACACACGTAGAAAAACATTTAGTATACTGTCAGAGATTTACAGTTAACAAACGGTCAGGTGAATAAACAACACTGAGACACTTGATACTGATAACGTGCGGCACGGGTGAATCTCAGACAGAGAGACACACCGAACTGCAGTATTCGTTTATTATTATAGGTTACATCGTCAATATGCAAATATAATCACATTTCCTGTCACGCAGGTCCTGATGCTGTCTGTGTGTAAGCTGTGTGTGTGTGTGTCACAAAGTGTGTGTGCTACAAGTCAATTTCTAAGAATAAGATAATGCAAGTCAACTTCTGCGGATGTGTATTTCTGTGCTGATCTCTTGCGGTAAATCCCAGTGTCACAGGGTCAGCTTCCTGTTTCAACAGAAAACTGTGTCTGGTGAAATATGTGAACATAAGTATAACATAACATTTGAAGCATAATCAAATAAAACATTAAAAACTCCCTGACATATACACATCCAGAAATGCATATACTATTATATATCTATTATATATTGTACATATATTTATTAGTTTCAGATGTAGCCATTCTTGTATTTTGCTTGTTTACATTATTGTATTTTGCACAACTCTGTTGCTTATGAAGCTCGCACACAAGAATTTCACTCACATGTGCTGTACCAATGTACCTGCACATGTGATGTGACAATAAAAGTGATTTGATTTGATTTGAAAAAAGAAAGAAAGATGTAAACTTTATGTGTGTTTTATGCAGTTAACAAATAAAAAACAGATGCATTATATGACAGCAATAAAAAGCGTGTTAGTTTAAATAGTTTGTTGTTGCCCTACCTGCCTACGTGTGTTCTTTGAAGGGCGAGAAAAGAATGTTTGAACGAGAACTTGGAAACACCTTCTTACATGCCCCATGTTCAGGGCTGGACTGGGACAAAAAATCGGCCCGGGCATTTTGACTAGAGACCAGGTATTATAGAAAAACCATAAATCCTTTAAATGAAAACAAACGCTGTTGTCACAGTGATGTACGCTGTCTTGTTGGTATATGTATCAGTCTAATAAACTTAAACCTACACCATCCTCCCTATTCTGGTATTCTAAACAGTACTTAGCCGAAACCCAGAGACTGCTTGGTGAAAACCTGAAATTAAGACAGAGAAGACTAGAGGTGAGACATGATCATTACTGATTACTGATGACAGATTTAGATATATTTTCATAAACCATTCATTTGCCACATCAATAAACAGCATGACAGGGCAAAATATTTTTTCTAACATGGCAACCTTTAAAAAAGTGAAAGGAGAAAGACAGGTGAGAAAGAATAAAACTTAATTTACTTTTTGATGGCATTTTACACACAGTACTGGTACAGTATCTAGAAAATGTGGGAAAATACTGGAATTATATACAGTACTTAGCTACTTCTGAAAAAATTATGATGGGACCCTAAAAAATTTACTATGTACAATAATGGATTTCTATACATTTTATGTCAGATGAAAATGTTTGTTGTAAGATTCAGATAATTATTTGTTAAAAGCGAGACATTTTAAATGAGAAAAAGAAAGAAAAGTATTTCTTTTGTGCCCCCCTTTCCGTTAATGCCCTACCTGCCCCCCTGGCAACACTTTGCTAGACCCGCCCCTGCACATTTACCAGCTGTCAGCTACTTAGAAAAGGATCCTGGGGTTATTTGTCTCTCAGAAACAGTTCATAACTTCCCTTCAACTCATTCATGTCACCTAAAAGGTAAACCTGTTTCTCCATCACAGCTCTGATGATTCAGTAAGGACATCTCCTGGTTTCATCTTCATGTTTCCCTCTCACCAGATAACCAAACCGATATCATGACCAGGAGCTTTACAGCTGTGGCTCCAGCAAACATCAGCTGATACTAGAAATTAATATTAAATAAATTCTAACAACAGCTGATCAAGCTTAAACGTGCTGCTGTTGTTTAGCGCGATATCCGCTGGTTTACAAAGTGGGAGATAAACAAACAAGAGAGAAAAGCCGATCAGCTGATCATTGATCAGTTTCATGATTGAAGTAGAAACAAGAAAATGAGAGAAGAAGAGGCAGCTGTGCAGCAAAGACAGAATAAATCCAGCTTTGTGTCTTTTTCATTGTAGCTGAAGTACGGGACAAACTGTGTTCCTTTTCACCTCAATACAAAACACGTAATATTTTCTCTGAATACGAGACGATTACGTTTTTTACAGGACGGCTGGAAACTCTAATAACTAACCTTATAAATAAAATAAGATAAAACAAGTTCAACATCAATAATATCATAGCACCCGCCCAGCAGTATATAAACTCCGTCATGCTAGCTAGTACGCAGTACAAGTTATTGTCACTGACTGTAAAAAGTCAGCATAACGAAAATAAAATCCACCTAAACCTGATTTATATCTGACCCAGATAGACTGCAGGTCATAACTTCTTACCTTCTCACCGCCTCGGGTCTCTGCTCCTCCTGCCTTTCCATCATCCACCTGCCAGCGTGTTGCATCTGCTGGCCTCCACCACTTGCTAATGTTACTGAATCTGTGGAAGCTCCGCAATAGCCACCACCAAACAACAGTTATTTTTACACATCTCCCAGCATCTGGCCAATCCACCACCTTTCAGTGTTTATCAGTGTCCAAGATAAAGACAATGTTGGATAACACCTCCCACCCACTCCATGACATGCTGTTCAGTCACAGGAGCACGTTCAGTGAGAGACTGAGATTACCGAAAAGCACCACTGAACGACACAGGACATCTTTCCTGCCTGTGGCCATCTCCCTGTACAACGCATCCACTTAACACAGTGGTTACTGCTACAACTACATGTTTCTTTTCCAGCTATTTATTAATGAGTGACTTATATATATATTTATGTATATATTGTACTATTCTTAGTTAGCGTATTGTCTGTCTTGTCTTAATGTTGGTTTATGTTGGTTTATAATGGAGCACTGTAACAAAAAAAAAAATTCCCCCCAGGGATCAATAAAGTATTCTGATTCTGATTCTTTAAAAAAAGCTTTACAAAAAACACCAAATATTTTAGACAGCTGAAGACTTAGGGAAGCTTCTGCCCCCCTAAAATAGGCCCAACGACGCCACTGCCTACAACCACAGATGGAGATTTAGGAGGTCTGCAGGTGTGCAGACATGTGTCAGTGTCAGGTATCGTCCCCGATGATAATTTCAAAAGGAGAAGACACAGAAGCTTCGGTAAGCTCCAATATTAGCAGCTAGACTTTTGTGAACATGAAGAGTAGCAGTAAGTCTGACTAGATAACAAAGCAAACTTTAAACTGAGCTTTTTTCACTGAAAATAAAGTACACCCTGTAAATGTTAGTCATAAATAATGGTAAAAATGTAAAAGGTGGTGCTGTACCTCCTCGAGTCCGTCTTCCTTGAATGTTATCTATGAAAATTAGAAAAACATCTGGAGATTAAGAGAGTTCACGTAATTTCAATCCTGGTCTTAACTTTGGAATTCAGTGACTTTTTTTCTCTTCTTATTTTTAAGTTTATTTTAAAATGTTATTACCTGGTTTTTAATATTATATTAAACAGAAACAAGCAATTTTGCATTTCGCAGCTCTGTTTCCTGCTTATTACACAGAAACTACCACAGGTAATTGAGTGGTAATAACTTATGAATTACCACATTATTATGTTCTTCTTTCTTCCTTGTTACCATACTACTACCACTTTATTACGGAGCTGTATTTCAATATTATTTCCCCCATTATTTGGGTTCTTGTTATCCTATTACATAAATTTCAGGGTAATATTACTCAGTTGTAACCGCTGTTGATATCATCATATTATTTAGATATTACATGGTGATTACTTAGGTAATTGCATAGTAATAAAGTAGGAATTACCACATTATTGCCCTCTTGTTTCCCTCTTGTTACTTTACTATTACCCCTTTATTAGCGAGCTGTAATAGAAAGTCCTACCTGTTTCTGTGATGAACTTAATATAGACCAGGTTAGCTCATCTATTAAAACTCACCACCACCTATGGCTCAGATGTAAAAGTGAACTTCACTTTGATTAAATTAAAAGACTGACTTCAGGATGAAAAATTGAATCAGTGGCTGCTTCAGTTAAATATGGTATGATTGGTCATTATATAAGTTATTAATAACACTGGGCTCAGTACTTACTCACCACAGTACAAATGGTTAAAACACCAAGGTTGAGAGCAACATCTGCATTTAAGCATAAAATTGCATGTAGGCAATCTCAGTCTGTCACCGAACCTGCTCCTGTGACTGGCCAGCACGTCATGGAGTGGGTGGGAGGTATTGTCCAGTATTGTCCTTGGGATATTGTCATGGACAACATTCGCCTCTCTCACACAACCTTAAGGGAGTCCAGCTCCATCCCGACAACATTACTGGGCTTGCAGATCAGGTTAGTGAGTCTGTTGCATCTTGAGGGTTGCATCTGCAACCCTCAACCTGCTGCCCCAGCATGCAACAGCATAGAGGATGATACTGACTACAACATACTCACAAAAAATACTGAGCATGGTCCTGTTGTCCAAACCCACTGAGCCTTTCCTGTCTGACATGGGTTTCTTTGAAGCACGAAATCTCAGTTCTACCAAAATTCTTCTCCTGTTTTTAGTTCCCACATTTGTTTCTGTTTAGTTGTGAAAATTTTAACAAATTTATCAAACTGTTGACAAAAATTACAGACGATGTAACAGGGTAATAAAAAGGGCAGCCTTTTATTTATTTATTTAGTTTGTTTACAATTAAACAAAAAAGAAACAGCATGGATATTGGCAAATAAACAAAATCACACATTTCATATACGTTTGTTAAACAGGAAAGATCATGATCATTTACTCTGCTGTGATGGGTCATCAGTGTCTTAACTGAATTCTGTGTCTCAATAAATCATGTTCACTTCTTCCAGATGAATGTAATAATGATCTCTCCTTATTGAACTACATATGATTTACATAATAAACATCTTTGTTTGTATTCATAAAGCTTCAAAGTACATGGAGTTTAATAAATTATGATAAAAGATTAAACATGAATTGTTAATTGTAAGATTTCTCTAACAAAAGATCAACAACTACATGTTGCTGTATTAACCAACATTAAATGTATGAAGTTCTGTATATACATAAAGCACACATTAAAATATTAATATAATATTTAGTCTGTTGTTTGCTTATAATTATATTTCAGTCAGCGTCATTATTATTAGTAGTAGTATATGTCCATTACAGTGTGATATATTTGATATGACATTTTTTATTGTGACACCATTCTAATCTGTTTCATCAGTATTGGTCCACTTGGCTAAGAGGAGGTGGGGAACACACAAACATATATGCATTCATATGATTAGCGCCACAGCAGTGGCCGAGCCTCATCATCGTAAACCTCCATCTGGTTGGTGCAGCGAGCAAAAAAAAATGTGAAAACAAGAACACCTATGAGGATGTAGGTCAGGGTGATGCAACACAATCCAAACAGATAGAGTGTCTTGTTGCAGTAACGATTGCTGTCTGTAGTGTTCATGCCGTAGTCGAGTTCATAATTGGAGTAGATGAGAAAACTACCTAGAAAAATATAAGTAAGATCTCAGAAAATAAGGTCTGATCATGCTTGTCAACAGCAAATATTGCTGTAATACATTAATTCTTGTGTTAAAAAAACCCTATCATTTAGTAAACTTTAGTATGAATGACTTTTCAGATATAATGTTTGAACTCACAACCAAGTTATTGTTTATTTGTATTTGTGTTTAAAAGCTGCATGACTGAAGTGAATTTAATTCTAGAGTGGCTAATTATTTATAATATTCTGGTTTCATTTTCAAACAAATACATTTAATTTTTTAAAGCCCTGCAAAAACGAAATCCTGCTCATTTTGTTTCAGCTCTAGATTTTTATTCTTGGACTCCACTGAAGTTGATTTACATCATTAACACTTTTAAATAATGCTGATTCGTTTTATATTCTGCTTCTTGCAGCCTCTCAGTTCATCCTTTGTCTGTAACTAGAAGTTTTGATTCAAATTCAAATAACTTTATTATTTGTCGACTGAGAAAATTGTCGGGCGGTGGAAGGAATACTTCGAGGACCTCCTTAATCCCACTGA
>NW_024582443.1:2232945-2236012 GCF_018398535.1 Haplochromis burtoni
CCCGACCTCGGATAAGCGGATGAAGATGGATGGATGGATGGATGGAATCCCAAAAGGGCAATTTGTTCACAGCTTACAAACACTACCTACTCACATGGTCAAACTCATGCAACCTATACTCTTTAAAGACCCAACACAAGCACTGTTACATTCAAAGCAGATATCACATAACAGACAATGAGGTCCAGGAAAAAAATTAATTAATACAAATAATAAAAACAAATAAGTAGAATACAAGGTCATATGTATGTGTTTGGCTCCTCTTCCTTTAAGCCAACTTTCTTCTGATTGGCTACCTCTCATAAACTGACAGTTTGAACAGTAGGTGGCATGTTTGTGCTCACAGCCAGAGCTGTACAGAGCCAACAGTAGAAAAAGTCATAAACTGAGCATTAAGAGCAGTCTGGAGGCTGAATTGACAGGCTTGCATTTTCAGCAAGCACGGGCAATAATTGTATCATTTTTCAAAAATTACTTTACTTTAAGTTTTGTTTTTGGTCTAATTTTTGTCATGAGAAGCTTGTCTTGGTCTTTGAGAAATATTCAAATGTCGGGTATGTACTGCTGTGCAGGCTGTCTATTCAAAAAACAACCTTCACTGTTAAGAAGCTGAACATAACATTAAGCTTACTGCCACAATCTGACGCTACAAACTGTGGAGTTAGAGGTGTGGATCCAAAAGCAGAAGCATGGAACAAAACTCGATTTAAACAGAAAGCGAGCTGTTTAATAAGGCTGGTGAAACAGTTCAAAACAAAAGGCGAGAGCAAACCAAGGTGAAACTAAACAATAACCTAAACTGGGTAAACAAAAACTAGGCATGAAAACCTGGACTAGAGCCACGAATACCTGGAACATGATATGTGGTTAACAGACCACCCAACAAAAAATGAAAGAAAACTCACACACTAAATGCACACAGCGGTGGTGAGGGCAGTGGACACACATGGGAACACAGCTGGGACAGACATATTGACACAGAGGGAAGCAAAACTGAACACACTGAGCACGTCGCAAGACGCATGGCTGAGAGGGAGGAATGCACAAGAGTACAGGATTGACTGGAGACACAAAGGAAGGCGACACAAAGAGGGAAAACGGAAATAGTCAAGGGAGAAAGAAAGAGCGCGAGTGAGGGACAGGGAAGAACAGGGAGAACATAAATGAATACAAATGAACACAAAGAGGGGAGACAAGGAGTGACACACAAGGAGGGAATATGTAAGCCAAGGGGAGACAAAATGCAAAGGCATGACTGAGACCCAGGAAATGAGGAGGCGAGCGACATGGAAGGAGACAGAGTTGAACACAGATGACACAACAGACACATACTGGCAACACAGAGGAGAGACAAGAGGAACCTAACAGACAAGAAACTAGACAGAAAATACAGAAACTCAAAACAGAATAAACTCACAGCTAACTAAAGAACCTTAAACCATAAACATGATACATAATAATTACTAAACCTCAAGAAATTCAAAATGCTGAGTCAAATAATCCAGAAACATGATACTTACCGAAGATAAACCAGGCAAAACAGAAGATGAGGAACAGACAGTTGCAGAAAATACTGCACCTGCTCTTGCAATGGCTCAGTCCCCAGAAGACAGGTATGAATCCACAAATAACCATAAAGACAGGAATGGAGGGCGCCCTTGGACAGTCATAAATGTACACGCATCCTACAAAGCACAAGTATGTAAATGAAGATGACTGTTGTTGCATAGTTCTTGTTATTTGATTTTTCAAATTTAATTTCCAACACACAAACTGAATCTAAATGAATTCAGTCTGAATATTGAGCCACTCACACTTACCAACTATCGCCTGAACAATAAACATGATGAAGAAAATGACAGAGACACACCCTGAAGGAAGACACGATATAGTTTCAGTTACAAATGACATCATGCAGCAGCTGCAGATGTGTGCAAAACTGTTCAAAATCACTTTCTTACTTATGATTCGAGGTATGCAAGTGTGTTGAGATCTATCGCTCTCTGGCATCATGACTAGAGACAAAGAAAGCTGTGAGACAAGCTCAAGATGTCTTTAACTGTCTGAATAAGAGAAATGATACATGCCCACACAGCAAGGTAAAAATCTAATGTGGAAAAAGAAAGATCTAAACTTTTTGTGTGTTTCATGTTGTTAACAAATAATAAAACAGATGTATTATATGACAGCAATAAAAAGTGTGTTAGTTTAAATCGTTTGTTGTAGCCGTACCTGCCTGCATGTCTTCTTTTAAGGGCGAGAAAAGAACGTCGTGGCGAGTCTTGGCAACGTGTTCACAACATGTCTCGAAGTGTTGTGGGCATACATGAATGTGCTGTTGTTGTCTGAACTTCCTGTTACAGGGTCTCATTGCACTGAGAGCATTTGCGATGAGGATTCATGGGCCATTTACTCAGATAATCAGTTGGGAACTGATTAAAGCAGGATTTGATGTCAACAGTCCAGGGTACAGCTCATTTTGTACATCCTGTGGTCCTTCCTGATGACATTTTCAGCTAAAAGCCTAACATGATTCTCATTTGGGGAGAAATTCCCATTCTTTGGCTTAAATCTGACAGCAGCCTCAGCTCCTTTTCATCATTGAATTCCTCCTCATCATTCATTTCTTGGTCTGGATTATATTCTGTCAGTTTCCTTGCTCCTCTCCTCCTCACCACTGCAGTGATCAAATATGTAGAGCCTCACTTAGGGTGCATCAACCTGCTATGATGGTGCCACATCACCTGTGAGCTATTCCCGTGCAGTGTTGGGAAGGTTACTTTTTATTAAATCCTGATCAATTTTTAAATATAAATGTATTTTGCCAGAAAAGCCAGGATCTCAGGTTAAAGCTTACAAAACTATTTCAACACCCACCAAACAGCTAAAACAGTAAATGAGAGCAGGTAACCAGTGTTGGGAAGGTTACTTTTACTATGTATTCCACTACAGATTACAGAATACATGCCCCAAAATGTATTTTGTAACATAGATTAAGTTACTTGATGACAGTAACGTATTCTGGATACTTTGGATTACTTAATATATTATCATGCTTTTTACAACT
>NW_024582444.1:0-18602 GCF_018398535.1 Haplochromis burtoni
TGTCCACATGGATGTTAAAATCCCCAACAATAATTACACAGTCGAAATCAACACAGATCACAGACAGCAGTTCACTGAGATCATTAAAAAGTCTGTGCAGTATTTGGGAAGCATGTAAACATTAAGAAACACAACTTTGGATGGGGCCTTCAGCTGTAAAGCCACATATTCAAAAGACTGAAAACTTCCAGGAGATAGCGGCTTACATTGAAATGATTCATTAAATAAGACAAAATTTGTGAGGAATGTTTTCAGCACCTTGTCGAATCTGCAACATGAACTGAATTAATGCAGTTCTGAAGACCAAAGGGAGTCCTAATAAGGTTTGTGGTGAGTGTATGTTGATGTGTAAATGCATTTGTCTCTTAAAATATGTTTGGCTTATGCATGCATTTGTCCTTGCTCTCAAAAAAAGATTACGATCTTTTTACATAAAGAATTAGGAGTTCCTGTGAGCATGTCGCTTAGAATACACAAATATGCAATATGCACACAGAAGTACATGCTTGTGCAGGAGTGCTTGTACACAAATTACACTTAGACTCATGAATACACAGGAGCATGCACTGAAGTACATGCACGCGCTCACATACACATCCATATTTCATCTTAGCCAGACTCGGCTGATCGGGCCTTGCAGTGTTTGCATTAGTTCATTGAGTTCTGAATCAACTGTTAGAAGAGTCCACAGTACAATGAGGGGTACAATTAGCCTAATGAAGTGCAGGAGCATATCACACTCAGTGCTGTGCTAACAGTTGCTCAGTGAATATTCATGTGCTGTTGGCTTTGCAGATGCATTAAAAGGCAGCACTGCGTTGCTGAATACAAATTGTTACATTTCCACCCGTCGCTTCTCTGGCACCTTACTGAAGATGACATCCTTATCAGCCTCACTGCTCCAAGGCCTTTTGGAGTGTATTGCTTACACAAGCTACACCTCTTATCCAGTAAAATCTGCTGCTGTCAGTGACTTAAAATAAAAATAATTTCTCATAAAATATGATATTTAAACTTTTTTTTTTTTTTTATTGTTATAGAAGTAGATGCATGAACTCAATTATGTATTGCTGATGTTTTTTTAATTAGTTGAAAATGAACATTTTCATTTAGACAAGAAAAAAAATGACATTCTCAATAAATAGAGTTAGGAGTTACACAGTGACTTTAACTTTGCACCCCCCCCCCCCAAATCCAACAATGACAATTTTGTGGCTTCTTTGATTTTCTTTTGTTTTTAATTCTGACTAATGAAAATCTTCCCATGAAGGCACTGCACATGCTAACCAAGTTAACTGCAGGAAGGAAATGGAAAACAAATTCCAGGTTCCAATGTGGCTTTTTTTAAAAGAAAAAGTTGAAATGCTGACTTTTGTTTTCCAAGGCTGCACGAATGCCACATGCATCCTGATTTACAGCAATTCAGCCTGCAAGCGACCTGCAATATTATCACAATCTTTCTGAAACAATGAGCTTTAAGTGGTTTCCCCATAATAGTTTCTTCCCCTTCTTTCGTAATCTCAGAAGCTTTTATCGCTCTATGTATTTCTCTCAAGCTCTGTGTAAAATGGGGTGTTTTCTTGGGGACAGTTTCAATATTATCTGCAGCTCACTGGTCAGCCAGGCATGCTTGCTGGGTAGGACAGACTGTGTCCCAGGCCAGCCAGATGGAGGTGAGATTATCCAACATTAGATGACATAATGGTGAGCCTTATTCCTCAGAGACAAACAGAATGATAAGCTACTCCTAAAACAGCATGAAGGTGAAGATGAATTTTAGGATTAGTAATATTTTACTAGCTGTACAAGTACTGGCACAACGGAAGCAGCAAAAGTGGCACTATATATCTATTCCAGTGAATATAAAGATTAATATTACTTTGCGCCCATGTCGTAAAATAAAATGGTTTTGATTTCAAACAATTATTTATTTATTCATAAGAACTTTACGTGGGTGAAAAAGATTTGGATTTGGATATATTCTCCTACTTGAGGCACTTAAGTAATTACAAAAGAAACAAACCGAAAGTTTAAAAGCCAATCACAAAAACGAAAAATGAACAAAAAAAAAGTCAGAGTACAGAGTAAAATGGGATGGGTGTGTTTGGCTACCGGATGATCTTGGGCTAGAGTGAGACATAAATTTTATGACTAAATGTGAAAAGAAGCGACAATGCAGTCATTGCTCCAGGGGATATATACTTCATATTGTAACCAGTGAATACATGAAAAACACAAAATCCAGTGAGTCATACGGACAGTAACTCAACACTGTCACCTGGAGGCGCCTGAGTGTAAATATTCAGGAGGCGATGAAAAAGGGAAAAGCTGGATTCTCTTTTAAACAGTACTTGATCTTGTTGACAATTTTTAACTATTAGACTTTAGGAATCTCAACTTTGTGGTGTTTAAATATTTTTTGCCTCTGTTGGATACACACTTAATTTTTTTTTTTTTTTTTACATTTTGGGGGTTTTCCAGAGGAATTTCGATGTTCCAGAGTGTTGCAATTCTGCAATTGGGAAACTGTAGAGAAATGTATTTAGAAGAGTGACTATTGCCTCTCAGTGAATTCTGTATCCATCTGTGAACTGATGTTCAAAAACAGAGACAAAACAGTTAAATTGTGACTAAAATGATTTTGAGGAACTACTTTACAAATAGGAAATGAGACGTATCAACTTCCTTTCCTTAACATTACCACAGGACTGCCACGGGCGCAGAGTATTCCCACAGCAACTACTGACAGAAAGAAGGAAAAAAAAAAACTAAGCCCAAGAGGAAAATGTAACAGTGAACCTCTGAGTGAATGGAGATGCAAGGCACTGAAATCTGAGCTCTGGAAACCGCCTGAAAGCAAATACTGTACGTTAGAATGTTTGAATGTCAACATCCTGTTCGCTTCTATCGTACAGAGAAGGCTTCATTGATCCCCAGAGCTGAGGCGATGCATAACTGCATAATAATTTGGAGCACCCGAGACACTCAATGCGGTGAACATGAGTTAAAAATTCCTGAAATGACTCTTTTATTAATCGAGAAACTGAGAACATCTGCATCAAAGTGCAACATTACAGTCTTCCATCCATTAATAGCTTTGACACGTTATGAAAGTACAGGTTGAAATTGACACTCAAATTAAGACCACACATACACAGAATGTCTATATGAAGGGGCCTTTGATCAGACTTCTCCCACTAGGTCTTCTTGAAATGCTAAGTTTGTTTTGGTGTTAAGTTTGTTGGAATAGAAAAAAAAAGGGTCCTTTTTAAATTGTTGAATTATTCATCTATCTAAAGTGGGTTATTATCCATTTAAGGATGCTCTTTGTATGCGTGTGTATAAAACAAAGAAAACCTAAAAGAGGGAAGAAAAGAACAGGTTTGAACCCATTATTTCAAAAGGAAGCTGCAGGTTCTTGCATTTGCAGACATGTGGCATTGTTTCAGAACAAATTGGATTTCAGTGTAATCTTTCTAATGTCCTCCACACACCACATAGCAGATGGGCTACACCTGAAGCTGAGGGTCTGTAGTTGTAGGCTGACAGTGCCCTCACTTGGTCAAGCTTTAGCACTGTAGGAGAATGTTGAATGTTTCTTTCTCTGCCAGCCAACAAACAACAGTGGGTCCGTGGCCCAAATAAAATGTTTTTTTAAGTCTTCATAGAGGTCGTAGAATTTCTTAGGGTGACCACCGAAACATTTACCCACACAGCAGGTAACCTTCAAAAACAACTTTAATGTGCATAAGAAGACATGAACAACAGATGACACATCAAAGCATTAAGTGAGTCGTCTCTAAAAATAAAGATTTAAGAGATGAAAAGGGATACATACAAGAATGAAAACCTATAGAGACACTTCTGTACCTAGACATACAGCATCTCTACCAATATTAATTCTGAGCATTTGATCAAACTGGTTTGGTTTGGGAGCAGTGTTTTTGTGCAAACTGTTGTTGTCTTCCTGAAAAGGCATCAGAACTCAAAGGAATCTCCAAAGAATATAATAAAATACATTAGATGTAGCAGAGCAGCTGTCTTTCTGTTCAAAAACTGACACACTTGATAAAGTTTGTGGCTCTTCGGTTGCGAAGAAAATGCGATGTTGCGGAGGAGACGACCCCTTCGCTGTTAATGTAGTCCTGTGCAGAATGAAAGTGGGTGTTTCCCTTAGTCTTGTTGTTGCTAAATATATGGGAGGCAGACAACGCTCATAAAAGCTTTTACAAAAATCAGGACAAATGGGATTTTAGCTGAATTCAGATTAGGCTGCAGGGTTCATTTTTATTCTTGAAAACTGCAGTTTTTTTTCCCACCTGTGTCCAAAACACTTTGTTCCCTTAATGTCCTTAAAAATCACAGGACTGTACAAGACCATTTAAGGCTCAACTCGGTCCACAGAAAATCCCCCCTCCCAGCACGCTTGTTGACAGTCTTCTCCTGTAAGACGCATATCAGGGGAGGAAGGCGACGAGGAGTCATGTGTGACACCATATAGTCCAGCTTGCGAATGGTCAAGTTGTAATGTGGGGAAAGGTGGAGGCCAATAAAAGAAGACAGAAAAAAAAAATCCTGGTACCAATTTAGGCAGGAGCGCCCACTTTTCTGTAGTAACAGCATTATTAGCCAATAATTTCACTAATTACACTTACGCCAATTAGGCCGACATTACAGAAACTGGGGAACAGTTATTTGAAACTGTTGATGAATTGCGGTTTTTAGAAGACGGAGATGAGTGCGAAAACCCCATAAAGCAGAGCGCATGGGTAAGCAACCAACAGCTGCTGCCCATCCATGGCCAACGCTGAGATGAAGATCTTCGAGGCTGAGAAACTGCACCAGCTAATGATTGTTGCTGTTAGTATAATTCCCATCATGCCTCTAGAGAGGACAAAAAAATAAGCAGAAAGTTAGACTTACTACTAATAACTGATGTTATTTACGGGCTGTACTACAATAATATGACAAAACTCTTTATTTTAAACTACTAGATTGTATATTAATCTAGTAAATAAATACTATATCTTTTTAAAAGTCCTTTTGCCAGATTTGCAGGCTACATTAACAATCATAAACCTTTTTGTTTTCCTGTATACTCACTGTAAAGAGAAGAGAACTCCAAAACTTGAGAGAATGATCATGGGGAGGAGGCAGTATCCCAGCACGCTGGCCACGCAGCCAAACGACACGCCTGTCATACTCATGAGGTTGAGTAGGCAGTACATGCCAAGGCAGCCAATTGCACTGATGCCATACACATAACCAAACTGGATTTTACCTGACTGTAAACAGAGAGGAGGGACAAAAAAAAAAAAAGATCCACACAATTAGATATGGACTACACCCACCAACAGTTCACACATTGAGTTTGTACAGTTATGTGCTCTGTGCTTTTGTTTTTTTAACAGTAATTTAATTGCCAGAACACACAAAAATAATTTGACTACACAGCAGTTGTGTGCCGTTTCAACTATAGCTGATAAATAAAAAGCCATTTGCATGACTCAGATTTGATTGGAAGCAGCCATTTACACTGAGATTTAAACTCAATGATCACACTAGGAGATTGTGATCACAAGATTATAATGAGACTCAAACTAAAAAAAGTAAAACAAAAACAAAATTACTGTGGATATCAAAGCTATGAATTTGGTACAGTCTAATGAAGCAGAAGCTCATGATGAAGGCCTTGTGCATAAGTCTCATAAAAAAAGATGGTGCATGGTAAACAAAGATTCATAGTTTTCTCATAACTTGAGCACATTCAACTGAACAAGACCAGAACACTTACTTTACTGATAATTTCATTACTGATAGTGCTAACAGTTTGTAATGTCAAAGACTACACAGCCTCTGACACATCGATACCAATCTACCCAAATTATAATTAAGACTTGGCACTTTTATTAATGTAGTAGCCAATATTTTATTATTTTTAAGTACTATTACTCGTCTTTACCAGTTTATCTTGTTTTTATTTTTCACCTAAAAATCAACCAAATGATTTACCAGAAGAAGTGTTGCTCCAAAGGCCAAACAGAACACCATAGGCCCGGCCAAGTCTGTCTCGTTCATGATGCTGCCATCTGCTACTTTCATTGGATGGAGAACCGTCAGAGTCTTCTGCCAGATGTGGTCAAAATTGATTCCTAATTCTAAGATAAGAAGAGATGAGACATTTCAGATATTTATACTATACTATTTTCTATAAAAACACCAGGCCCTATTGGTTCCAAACACATCTGTCTTCCACAAATACTCAACCGGGGATTTCTTCGATGAAATGCTTTCAGGTGTGTCTTCACACCTGAAATCTGAATCGTAATTGTAGATTTTCCAACTAAATAATGGCTCAGTCCTAAAACGAAACTCACAATGAAACATTACCAGTTCAGTATTATTTTTTTTCTACCCTGAATTCTGATCATATTACAGAAGAGTACAGAGAAGATATGATGAATCCAGTTTTAACTGCAGGACAAAGTCAAGTAAAGTAGTGCCAATAGTCGACGTTCAGGATCGATGGTGGTCAGAGTAATCATCAGTCATCAGAGTAAATTGTATTAGACTGAATCTGCCTTTTTATAGTTTTGTGTAAGCATCTCCACATATAAGCAACACTGCAATATAAATGCATCTGGGTGGGCAAGTGCACATATTGTGCGTTTGTGGAGCAGCTACACATACACAAATTATCATCATTGTCAAATGACAGATAACGGAAGTATATTTCTAAATGCAGAGATGCAAGTTCAGGTCTTTAACCCGGATTTTGATAAACTAACACCAAAAATTTCAACTGACACCGGTCAAACACAATGTGCTGATTTCCCAGAGTACAGATTTATATACTTATACTTGTTTTGGGGATAAGGTACTGTAAGACTACAGAAAGTACTGGAACCAAATATCTACAAACACTACAGTCAGAAACACTTAAAAATAAATTAAAAAAATAAATGTCTGCAGTCTTTCTCAAGCATGTAAGTAGAGGCAAAATAAAACAATAGGTCTGCCAAGAACAGTCAGAAAAATCAAGCCTGCCAGTTACGCAGACACTTGGCCGAACTCCATCATTTGATCCATCAATGCTTTTATTCTATCAAATCGTTTTGTAGTCATGAAATTCTCTGAGTCTGGAAGCAACTGCAACAGGCGAGTGAAACTCTAATTTCATGCTTTGAGAGACAGTTTCTCTGCTGAATATCAGAGATGATACTGAAGGCTGATTTCAACAATGCTAAACTTTTGCATGTTGGGACTTCAACTGGAGCTCCTCCTACACTGCCTTGAAATCATATCAAAGGCTGACAAACAGTACTTGCAGTAGCTGATTCAATTCAACAAAGCCATTCAATTTATAGTATTATGAAACAAGAAGTAAAATGATTTTTCTCAGCAAATGATAACAACCATACTAGTCAGCTTTCTTGCTTAAAAAGAAAGAATAACTGGAAGAACTATTGAGATACATTTCACAGAATGCAATCGAGATAATTTAATGGATTACTCTTTTGCTCTGGTTTTCTATAGTATTGAGACTGGAATGAAATATTTTTGCTCAATCTTGCTGATAGACAGACAGACAGACATAACACATCGGCATGTAGTCTTGGTGCTTGACATACCTTCTAGCAGCGGTGGCTCGTCATCAAAACTGTTACTGTACATGGACTGTGATGCTGATGGTGTGTAGGTCTGTGTGGGCTGGAAGATTTGTCCGGTGTATGGTTGCTGGGGCTGCATTACTCCTGGGGATGAGTAGCCCATGGGCTGGGAGTAATCATATTGACCATATGGCCTGGGAAATACACAATAATAAGTAACTGGAAACTTAATTAAAAAAAAAAAAAAAAGCTTTAGAAACGTCTCTTTTGTATTTACTCAGGTAATCTTTGTCTAATATTAAAATGTGTTTGATGATTTGTGTGACAAATATGCAAAAACTAGGAAATCAGGAAGGTGAAAAATACTTTTACATGGCACTACATGTCAAATACACAAGTTTCCAAAAGATCAGGAGATTAGTTTTGAGCACCTGAAATGGCCCAGTAATAGTGTACCAGCAGCTGAAAAATTATCAATTAAAAATGGCTTCATACACTTACTTATTGTAGGGGTTTTCAGTGTTGCTGTAGCCATAGCCGGCTTGGCTTTGGTCATCTACACTGTAGCTGGACTGGTAAAAGTCTGTGTTAAAGTTGTCAAAACCCGACATCTCTTACTCTGAAAGTAAAAGAAAACACAGTCGATCAGCGTGAAAAGTTATTTTAATGCGTCTGCTCTATATACAGATAAAACACTCTTACACTGCACAGCATAGACTCGCTTAACAATGCCAGCTTCCTTCGTAAGCTATCAATATCAATTAGAAATACTCAGTGTTGTTATCCGAAATGTCAACCTTTGCATTTAGTTGCGTTTAATCTTTTTGTGTTAATTACCTGACACCTTTAAACACGTCATCGTACACAAATGCGCAGCGACCAAATTTCAAGCCTAAATGCACAAACAACGCCACGTGACAGTAGTAGTCATATTTAAAAAAACAAAACAAAAAACAACATTTTTACCTTCCATTTGTTTGTTAACAATAAGCCTCACAACAATTAACGCTAGTTGGGTCCCTAAATGCAGCAGTGCTAAAGCGGCTAACAAAACAAACCAATACCGTAAGCTGTATGCTTCAAGCATTTTCTTGGCTTATTGTTAGTAACTGTTCCATCTATAAAATGGTTCAACAGCTACGACCACGGACACGTAGATGAATAACTGGTGCTTTCGGTACACACTGAGCTACTAATCTTTGGGAGGCTAACGTACCGTTAACTCTGCAGCTAATTGGCTAGCTAATGCTAGCCATAATAGCCGACACAGACCTAATTTACACAAAATATCAGCAACGGCTTACTACTCAATCCAACATTTCAAACTTAATCACTATTCTCACGCTATGAAACACCACGGTCATGCAAACTCTTACCTGTGCTGTGTGATAACTCTGCCCAGAGCCCTGCCAACTTCGCTGCGGTTGCTACGTGTCAGGAGAAAGGTAAATCTTCCGGGACCAGCTGTCGCTAACAGGAAATTGTTGGGACCACTGACAAATTCCTGCTCGCAGAATATCTGGCGCATCCTGCCGGCGATTGATGGTACTACACGTCCATAAAAATCTCTTGCTACCAAAAGGAAGAAAAACAAAACAAAACAGAAGACCAAGGAATACATATTTTGACTTTGTATACACTTCAGTCACTTCTCGGTTTACACACCTCGCAAATAAAGGCAATTACTGTTAGTTTCTGTGTTTTCTGGGCTGCGGTGACTTTTTTCTCAGGGATTAAAGAGGCTTATACACAATGATTTTGTTGCTGTATTGATATGAGCATTTACATATGTACCATATCCAAAGATCAAGTGTGTAGTAGTGGCTATCTGATAAATACAGTCAGTTTGAAATGTCAAACAACATAAAATCATGCAATTTTCCCTCTTAGTAAATTATTATTATCATTATCAATTTATTTTTAAATAATATACACACACACCCAGCACGCCCCTGCGGGCGGTTTATCCTTCAAGCTCGGGTCCTCTACCAGAGGCCTGGGAGCTTGAGGGTCCTGCGCAGTATCTTAGCTGTTCCCAGGACTGCGCTCTTCTGGACAGAGATCTCCGATGTTATTCCCGGGATCTGCTGGAGCCACTCGCCTAGCTTGGGAGTCACCGCACCTAGTGCTCCGATTACCACGGGGACCACCGTTACCTTCACCCTCCACATCCTCTCGAGCTCTTCTCTGAGCCCTTGGTATTTCTCCAGCTTCTCGTGTTCCTTCTTCCTGATATTGCTGTCATTCGGAACCGCTACATCGATCACTACGGCCGTCTTCTTCTGTTTGTCTACCACCACTATGTCCGGTTGGTTAGCCACCACCATTTTGTCCGTCTGTATCTGGAAGTCCCACAGGATCTTAGCTCGGTCATTCTCCACCACCCTTGGGGGCATCTCCCATTTTGACCTCGGGACTTCCAGGTTATACTCGGCACAGATGTTCCTGTACACTATGCCGGCCACTTGGTTATGGCGTTCCATGTATGCCTTGCCTGCTAGCATCTTGCACCCTGCTGTTATGTGCTGGATTGTCTCTGGGGCATCTTTACACAGCCTGCACCTGGGGTCTTGCCTGGTGTGATAGACCCCAGCCTCTATGGATCTTGTACTCAGAGCTTGTTCTTGTGCTGCCATGATTAGTGCCTCTGTGCTGTCTTTCAGTCCAGCTTTGTCCAGCCACTGGTAGGATTTCTGGATATCAGCCACCTCCTCTATCTGCCGGTGGTACATACCGTGCAGGGGCCTGTCCTTCCATGATGGTTCCTCGTCTCCCTCCTCTTTCTTGGGTTTCTGCTGCCTGAGGTATTCACTGAGCACTCGGTCAGTTGGGGCCATCTTCCCAATGTATTCTTGGATGTTCGTTGTCTCATCCTGGACTGTGGTGCTGACACTCACCAGTCCCCGGCCCCCTTCCTTCCGCTTAGCGTACAGCCTCAGGGTGCTGGACTTGGGGTGAAACCCTCCATGCATGGTAAGGAGCTTTCTTGTCTTTATGTCAGTGGCTTCTATCTCCTCCTTTGGCCAGCCTATTACCCCAGCAGGGTACCTGATCACGGGCAGGGCGTACGTGTTGATGGCCCGGATCTTGTTCTTACCATTCAGCTGACTCCTCAGGACTTGCCTGACCCTCTGCAGGTACTTGGTGGTTGCAGCTTTTCTAGCGGCCTCTTCATGGTTCCCATTCGCCTGCGGGATCCCCAGGTACTTGTAACTGTCCTCTATGTCTGCAATGTTGCCTTCTGGTAGTTCAATCCCCTCAGTTCTGACTACCTTCCCTCTCTTTGTTACCATCCGACTACACTTCTCCAGTCCGAACGACATTCCAATGTCATTGCTGTATAGCCTGGTAGTGTGGATCAGTGAATCGATGTCTCGTTCACTCTTGGCATACAGCTTGATGTCATCCATGTACAGGAGGTGGCTGACAACTGCTCCGTTCCGTAGTCGGTATCCGTAGCCAGTCTTGTTAATGATCTCACTGAGGGGGTTCAGGCCTATGCAGAACAGCAGTGGGGACAGAGCATCTCCTTGGTAGATCCCGCACTTGATGGTGACTTGTGCTATGGGCTTGGAGTTGGCCTCTAGTGTTGTACGCCACATCCCCATTGAGTTCCTGATGAAGGCTCTTAGGGTCCCATTGATCTTGTACAATTCTAGGCATTCCAGTATCCAGCTGTGGGGCATTGAGTCATAGGCCTTCTTGTAATCAATCCAGGCAGTGCACAGGTTGGTCAGTCTGGTCTTGCAGTCTCGGCTGACTGTTCTGTCTACCAGTAGCTGGTGTTTTGCGCCTCTGGTATTCTTGCCAATTCCTTTCTGTGTCCCACTCATGTATTGACCCATGTGCCTGTTCATCTTAGCCGATATGATGCCTGACAGGAGCTTCCATGTAGTACTGAGGCAGGTTATTGGTCGGTAGTTGGAGGGGACCGGTCCCTTCTTGGGGTCCTTGGGGATCAGGACCGTCCGACCTTCGGTTAGCCATTCCGGGTGTCTCTCGTTAACTAGCAGCTGGTTCATTTGTGCTGCCAGACGCTCGTGGAGTGCAGTCAGCTTCTTTAGCCAGTAGGCGTGAACCATGTCGGGCCCTGGTGCTGTCCAACTCTTCATACTGGAGACCCTTTCTTGGATATCTGCCACTGTGATGGTTACTGGACCCTGTTCAGGGAGGTCGCTGTGGTCTGCCCTCAGATCCACTAGCCACTGAGCATTGCCGTTATGGGTTGCGTCCTTCTCCCATATGCTCTTCCAGTATTGCTCCGTCTCCAGCCTTGGTGGTGCTGTTCTCTTATTATTATTGTTCCCTTGCCACTGAGAGTACACCTTTGCTGGTTCTGTGGAGAACAGCTGGTTTATTCTCCTGCCTTCTATCTCTCTGGTGTACCTCCTCAAGCGGCTGGCCAAGGCTGTGAGTCTTTGCTTGGCAGTTTCCAAGGCCTCAGGTATGGACAGCTTGCTGTACCTTCTTTGTCGCACCTTTCTGCAACTCCGTTAGTTGGCTATATATATCTATATATCTATATATATATCTATATCTATATCTCTATATCTCTATATCTTCTATATTTATCTATATCTCATATATATATATATATATATATATATATTATATATAATTATATATATATATATATATATGATAAGAAAACGTAATTGGGATGTAAATAAGTCAAGAAAGGGTTTACATGAGTTAATAGAAAATATAAAAATATTAGAAAAATATATCAGCTTCTGATTCATATATATATATATATATATATATATATATATATTAATATACTGAAACATGATGGTGCAAATATCATGGGAACAAGCTGATGAATTGTGTTTCCATAGTGACCCATACAAAATGGAAGATGAGCTGCAGGAAAGAATTAGAAGTGTGCACAGAAATAGAGCAGGAACACATTTTTATAATGTAAAATGATAAATTCCTTGTATAGCTTTGCTTAACAAAGTCTCACAAACAACTAATTTTACTTCTTATGAATTCAAGTGTTGCTTATTGTACTTACATCTGGTATGTAACCCTATTAGGTTCTGACTCATATCCTGAGTAAATGATTCTCTAGTGATACCAAATAGAGACAGGAAGTGTGAGATAATTTAAGAGGACAAGCACTGAGCTCATGGTAAGAACAAAGGTAGCAGGTTTTGTTGAGAAACAGATCAATCAGTATGCTTATGCAGGAGGACTGCACCGCTATAGAAATACTCCGGCGAACCCATCCTCTTTGATGATGACGGCAGATAATGGAAAGTAATGTGCTGATGACCTCTGCCGAGAGGAAATAGAGAAGGGAGGAAATGGGAACTGAGTGAACATTGCAGATGCACATGGGTTTGACATGTGGGACATGGAAACACACAAATGTAGAAATGTAAGAAGAAAAACACATTATTGGTGCCTATACATTCCAGTGCTCTCTATCTTTAGAGTGGTCAAGACCAGTATAGTGAATTAATACAACAGAAAAAGCCAACAGGAACAACAAAACTGATATGAATTCAGATGACTGTTATTAAACAGTCTCCTTCCATTACTACTATCTCGATCTCTTACCCAGGGCTTATTAAAACTGGATTATTTCTGCTTCACTGAAACAAAAAACACTCCTGGCAATCATAATAGGAAATATGTGAATTTTTTGACATAAATTAACTGGTGCAGTGTGAAAGGCAGTTGAATTACACCTGGCTCCCTACCTAGCCTAGAGTTACATTCTTCTTTACAGAATGATGAATGATAAAAATGCTACAGAAGTGCATGAACCAGAGATTTATCATTATTCACGGCAGACATAGCAAGTCCCCTCTGTCTTTAGGCAATAATATACAGAAAAGCCTTTTTTGGTCAATATTGTAACAAAACTGTTGTCTAGCCAAGGTTGTGCGGAAGAAATCTACTGATCTGGTACCATCTGTCACATTTTATCTCCCTGGTAAAAACAATGCTCTGATCCCAGCATTTGCTATACCTCCACGATACAATGAAACACATCCCAAAGGTGCTCTATTGGACTGAGATCTGCTGACAGTGGAAGTTATTAGAGTACAGTAAACTCACTGTCATGCTAAAATCATTTCCTTTTTTTCTGTTTTTTAGCTTTGTGAAGTGGCATGGTTATTCTGCTTGAAGCAGCCATCAGGAGATGGGTACACTGCTGCATGTTGTCAGCAACAATGCTCATTTAGGCTTTGGTGTTTAAACAATAATTAGTTGGTGTGAAGGGGTCTAAAATGAGCAAAAAAGTATCCGCCACACCACTATACCACCACCAGCAGGAACTGTTAACACAAGCCAGTATGAAGTCATGCTTTCATACTGTTTACACTAAATTGTGATCCTAAAATTAGCTCAAATCAAGACTCATCAGACCTGGCAACAAATTTTCAGTCTTCAGTCGTTAAATACTCGTGTGCGTTGCTGACAGGAGTGGCACCCAGTGTGGTCTTCTGCTGTGGTAGTCCATCTGCTTCAGGGTTTAATGTCTTACATATTCAGAAATGCTTTTTTGCACACCTTGTTTGCAACGAGCAGTTATTTGAGTTACTGTCATCATCCTCTCAGCTTGAAGGAATTTTCATTCAGAGAGCTGCTGTTCACTCAATATTTTCTCTTTTTCAGACCATTCTCTGTAAACCCTAGAGATGGTGGCGTTGGAAAAAAATCCCAGCAGTTTCCGAAATACTAAGCCCCTCCCCTTCTGGTACTAACAACCCTGCCACGTTTAAAGTTTTAACATCACCTAAATAACCTTTTCTTCCCTATTCTGATGTTCGATTTGAACTCAGAGGGCGATCTTGATCATATATACATGGATAAATACATTGAATTGCTGCCACCAATCAACCTTTGCTTGCTGATTAAACATTTGTGTTGAACAAACGTACCTAACAGAGTCGCTGGTCAGTGTATGTTTTCATCACTTGCTTCAAGATTGCTCCAGGATGAATCTATTACAGGCTATTTTTGTGCAAGAAACAGGTCAACTCCTTTCCCAAAAAACAATCAACCAAAGTGCATAAAAAACAACAACAAAAGAATTTCATTAAAAACCCTTCTCATGCTGTGCAGCCCTGGCATGGATCATTTCTCTGTCTTATGAAGAACAAAATCAATTTGATGCAGGGAACATGAATTCTTACAGCAAACACCCATGACTAATCATAAGCAGAAATGAGTTGCTTCCCCTTCATTGCCTCTCATCTTTCTTTAGACTTTTAATCATCTTTAAACTTGAGGAACATGCCTTTCTTTTTAATCCACTTAATTAAAGAAAATTGAAAAGTGCCAGAGAGGGTAATTGAATTTAGGGTACTGTATTGCCATATGCTGTCATAATTGCCCTCTTATAAAAAGTCTCTCTTGTAATCCTGCTGTCACTGCCTGCCTGGATGAGTGGATTAAAACCATTGAATTTCCTCTACTGAAGCAAACCTTCGTCTTCAACCACCTACTACACCCCCGATTAAGATTTCACCTGCATCAAGCAAGGAAAAACTTATAAATCTTATAATATGTTCCCCTGAAAGAAAACTATGCAGATGGTAGGTATTTTTCCTATTCAGTAATGCATACTGAACATTTTAACGAGCACAGAACTAATCCTGTCTCCTAAAATTAATTTCCATTACAGCTAAACTGCATTCTCAGTTACATTTTAACGCAAATGACGGGGCTTCACAAAGCACACAGAGCTCTAAAGAAATGAATCTTGAGAACATTTACAAGGTTAACTTCAGTTAATTCATCGAATTCATTTCGCCCTATATGACTGCTGCACAGATCATAAATTAGTAGGCATCTAGTTCGCTGGAGCAGCTTTCTCCATTCTATGAGTTAGCTACACAAGCACTAAAATGACAATAGAAGACCTGAAGAGTTTGAGAAGTTTATTCCGAAATGAGATTTTTACCCTCTTGAGGTTTTTAAAAAAGAGAGTTAGTCAGCACGAATTATCTTCAATATAATATGTAATAATATGATGTCTTCTGTGATATACCAATGAAGTATGAGGTTAGCTCTCAATGCTTTCTTGATCTGTATTACACAAAATTATGCAAGGTAGCTATGGTTCAATGTAAACCTTTGTTTGCAAAATGAGAGATAAGAATTGAAGCATTTTAATGTGTAGTGTGGACTTTTGCCAGCTTTTTTCCTTCCTGCCTCTGGTTGGCATACAGGGACAGCACCATTCGACCCACGAGTGTTCTACCTGTCAAAACAGATTTAGGAGCTTCTAAAATAAACCTCATATTATGAATAGCTACATGGCTTTGGTTCTCCTTCTTATTTCTATGCTTCCCTCACAGACATCCTTCCAAGTTTTACTTGGAGTAAGTTTTACTTACCATGATGATTCCATTCACTTTGAGATATGATGAACATATATTATTTTTAGCCCAGTGAGCTGATGCTGAGATGTGTGTGTTTCTTTTTATATGAATGCAGCTTAAAGGAGAGACGTCGGTATTTGAATGTTGTTCACTGTCTTGCCCTTTATTGCCATGAATTCCCAGTTACCACAGTTACTCACATGGGATTTAGTAATGAAGTTTATGGTGAAAAGTTTATGACCAGTGGCTTTGGATCTGGAGATAGTAGGTCATCTATTAATTGGAAGGTCAGTGGTCAATTCCTCAGCTCCTCTGGCCTACATTTCAAAGTCTCCTTTGTCGAGATACTGAATCCCAAGTCAATAATCAGTATATCTGGGATATATTTGCAAATGTGTGAATGTTATTTGTTGCTTAAAAGTGCTTAAAAGCACTTCAAGTGCTCAGTATGAATAGTAGTAAAGTGCTGTACAAGTACCACTTCATATACCATGATAGCTAACCTTTCAGACCTTTCTTTCCTTCAAATGCATCAGTGTCATTTAGGAGAAATAACAGCTACATGTCTCTTTCATTACATGCATCACAGCATTATAATTACTGCCAATGGAATAATAAATATGGGTCCCATAATGAGAGATTTCTCTCTGTGTGACTGTTGACTATCAGCAGGAGGAGAGATAAAAACACTGGCTCATTCTGAGGGACGGACACAAAAACCTGAGCCTTACTATTTTTGTCTTCAATGCCAATAAGCACCAACTGGACTGGTAATATCTTAATGAGATTTCACATCATTAATGAAAAAAAAAACAAAGTATGAAAGCCAGAATTATAAGCCAGAAACAATCAGCGTGGTCTGTGCTTTAACAGCAGAACGAGATAAGAACATGAAATTAATAAAGTTGTACTGCAACTCCTGACTTCCACAGAGAGTGAACTGCATTGTAAACTGCGACTAAATCTGCAATCGTTCCCAAGATTTGTAATTCTTGTTGACTTGTTCTGTGTGTGGGGTGACTCCCCACTGGATGTTCTGTCTTTCTGAGGAAATTAATGATGGCAGAAGCGAACTGAGACCCACATCTTCTACTAACTGTCACCTTCATTTTCTCACACACAGAAATGATTCATTTTCACTGTGTCTGCTGAGGGCTTCATACACTACTTGAATGCTTCTTCGCCCATTCTACTGTAATATTGAACTGCATCCAAGTTACATAGTGTTGGATTGGATATAAAGACAAATGAAACACATTTGAAGCATTAAAACATGAACAGCTGAAGAGCAAAATTGGATGCTATACCTTTAAAGGGGTTTTACAGTTCAAAGGACTTGTGGAGATTTGGCCCTATCAAGAGATTTGTCACACACTGAGGACCTGTGGAAACCACCCTTTAATCCCAAGAGTCTGTAAGCAGGAGCGAGAGAGAGATTGTGATGTAACACACAGACACACACTCTCTTACACACAGGGAGAGGCAAATATACACACCACACCAGTACACCAGCAGGGCTAGCTACCCCTCCACAGTGTTCCCATGGCCTTTGTGCTGGCAGAGAGAGAGAGCGGATGCTTAGCAACATCTCATCTGCATGGTTTGCCAAATCAACAGGGTCAACATCCCTTTAGGCTTGGAGAACTCTGCTGTGCTGTGCAAGGAGCTGCCTCAGACATGCAGAGCCTGGTGCAGATGTGGGAAGATTCTCCTCATTGCAGATATCTCTCGTAAGCTGCTTGGTATCAGTATTCACCTTCAGGATATATTCTTCTTAAAACAGAGAAAATGTTGCCATTGTGATCACTGACCATTTGCTTCTATTTTCCACTGTTTCTGTTGTTTCAGATTTTTTGATTTGATTTTTTTTGTCAACGCTTTGTTATGCACACTGCTGCCTGTATTAAGAAATATGGACTTTACTGTATGTAACTTTCTCCTGAATATCCTTTGTAATTTCCTTGGATGTACAGTACATGGCATCAACCTGACTGCATGGCTGCTCTGTACATTTTACTAAAGCTCATCTGTGTCTGATGTAATCCACATAGGAAGATGAGTCAGTATGCACTTACACACAGTCTGACTCAATGGATTTTTTTTTCTTCTTTAACAAATGAACAGAGATTTCTTCCTTCACTGTGGAGCTGTCAGATCCCCCACCCCCTCCCATCCTTTCACTACACCCACAACTTGATCCTGGCCAACTGCTTTCTGAGTCCCACATGGTGCAAATTGAATCAAGCGCCAGCTACTGTAAGATACACTGAAAACCTCCTGGTGTTAACACTGCATACAAGTTTGATTATCTCTTCATGTGCAAAGTTTCTACATTTGTTCCAAGAAGTGAAAAAGAACTTTAGGAGAAAGGCCTGGCTACTATTTTCATTTTTAACAGCAATACTCCTTATTCTAAACTTATTCTAAACCGAACTTATTAATAAATTAATAAGTTCAGTTATATTTCTACAGTCAGTTATGATCAGACTGCCTTAAGCACATCTTGTGAAAAGGAAAACAGAAATCTGTCTGATACAGTATCCCTGAAGTTAAAACTTGGGAGGGTATTGTAACTGAGAAATTTATTGGACATGTTTAAATATCTGATCGTTGTTAATATTTCATATATATGTATATATGTATATATATA
>NW_024582444.1:18622-47231 GCF_018398535.1 Haplochromis burtoni
ATATATATGAGATTAGTTTTTTTGTAGATACATTGTATTATATATATATATATTAGCTGCGCCTTAGATAGATCGCTGACCTGAACATAGTGTATCTCTCCTCTTGGCTAACTTGGTTTGGCTCTAGTTCATCTTAGGGAATACGCTGACAAGGTAAAAATTCTAGAAGGTGGTTGGATGGTGAATTCATGGATGGATGGATTGTTTATCACTTTTTGTGAAGCATATAGTTAGCTTGTCTACTTGTGTACTATGTAACATTCTAACACAGTCCCCCTTAACAGTTAGAGGAAAACACACCGATTCTAATCAGTGAAAATCACAAATAATGGAAGGTAAGTGCTGCGCTCCAAACTGTGACGCAGTCTTGTAATTCTTTTGTATCTCGTCTTGTTCTCTGTGGAAGCCACAGTACATGAGATAGGAGCCTTGAATACAGCAAAAGTTCGTAGACCTCTAAAAAACGAGGCCTTCAACATAAATACATTTATGCAATGACAGCACAAACCAAACTTTCAAAAAAGCTAAAAAACTAACAAACAAACAAAAAAACCTAAAATACTTAGAAAAACAGCAGGACACCTAAATTAAAACTATGGATCAAAATCTAAATTGGAAATACTCATTTGCATCTGTGAGACACCGAATGCAATAATAAATACCATCTATCATTTAAGAGTTTGAAATACAATGTATCTACAAAAAAACTAATCTCATAGCACATGTATGAAATAAACAAAGAAATGCAGATGCAATAATACCTATATATTCATAATATAAGTTATTAATATTATTATTGAAATGTAAACACTGGTCTAGAAGAAACCACACAAGTGAATTCTTGCTGGAACAATATGCAGTGTATACTCTCCTGATATCTAAACAGCCAATCCCCTGGAAGTAACTCAATGCATTTAGTCACTTAGGCATGGTAAAAACAACCCACTGAAGCTCAAACCAAGCATCAGAATAAGGATGAAAGATCATTTAAGTCATTTTGAACATTGTTTGTGCCAGACAAGCAGGTCTGAGTGTATCAGAAACTGGTGATCTACTGGGGTTTACCTACAAAACCATCTCTAGGGCTCACAGTGAGCAGTCCAAGAGAAAAGAAACAGAGCAAATATCCAGTGAGTGGCAGTTCTCTGAGTGAAAATGCATCGTGTTAGAGATTAGAGGAAAATGGCCAGACTGCTCCGAGTTGATGGGAAGTAATTCAGCAACCAAAAGGTATGCAGACGAACATCTCTGAATGCACAACCTTGAAGCAGATGGGCCACATTGGATGCCATTCCTGTCAGCTAAGAACAGGAAACTGAGGCTATAATGCACACTGGCTCACCAACATTGTTCTGTATGGATGTCACAGAGGATTGGAAAAACATTGCCTGGTCAGATGGTCTCGATTTATGTGACATTCAGGTGGTAAGATGAGAATTTGGTGCCAGCAAAACCAAAGCATGGATCCATCTTGCTTTGTATCAATGATTCAGGCTTGTGATCTTTTCTTAACACACTCTGGGCCCCTCAGTAGCAACTGTGCACCATTTATGCCACAGCTTATCTGAGTATTGTTCTTAAACACGTCCCTCCCTTTATGTCCACAACATGCTCTTTTTCTAATGGCTGCTTCGAAGCTCATCTCATCTCAAAGTGATTTCTTGACTGTGACGATAAGTTAACTGTACTCAAACGATCTACACACTCACCAGCAACTGTGTGATACTATCATGTTGATATGGACCAAGGCATCTTGTTGAATTGATGCCATGGACAATCAAAGCAGTTCTGAAGGCAGAATTGGGGTTAAACCTGGTATTAGCAAGTTGTTTGTAACAAAGTGTGTTCCCATTGAGTAGATTTCAAGCTAAAACCCAAAACAATTATGTAAACACCGAACATCACACAGGATGTGTGTCAACTGGGTGTATAGAACAAACACAGGAAACTATTATAGAAATGTTCTTGATCAGATCTTAATTTAGCAGTAAGACCTACAGTCATCTCTGTGCAGATACACTCGTACAAAGTCTTGGCTCAGTTGGTTGCATCTAAAATATCTTTGGATCTTAGATTTTGATGCTCTGTTTAGACTTGGCTGCAAGGATCCACCCGCTTCCTTGATGCCTTCTCCTGTACAAAAAGTAGTGCAGCACAGACACACACACACACACACACACACACAAGACACCTGCAGCGTCAATGTTAGTGAGTGGGATGACAGCTCTGCTGCTATGTTGCTGGCCAAAAGACAAGCTGAGGCGTTCAACTTCCCAGCTCTCTGTGGTGTCTTGCAGTCCTCTTCTTATTCTGGCTCCAGGAGTTGCTCGTCTGTCCCTCACCAAGCCACTCTGCTCTGGCTGCCAGAGCCCTTAATGTTTAGTGGGCTTCCTGGTAACTAGCCATGTCTCCAGGGAGAGCAGTGGGCCTAGTTTAGCAGGGAATAGCTTCATGGCCTTGTGCAGAGAGTGGATAAGGAGAGGTTTTCAAGAGTAGAGCAACAAAGTGACACAAACCAAGACCAAAGTCATTTTTAACCTGCTGAAATGAATAATACTAAAAAAAACCCCATGTTGCTGAAATTATATTGCTCCATTGGCAAGAGGATATAAAACTGTCAAAATTCATAGACATGCCCTCAATTTGTCAGTCTTGACATTTTGAACCACAGAGGATTACTCTCTGCTCAAGATTGTTTGTGGGTCACATTACTGACATTGTATTATGAGATATGATGATTGTGTCAAACAGTTCAATCTACTTCTTCAGTGCAACTGACTCCCACATTAGATCTGTTTGTTGGAACCAGCTAAAAATATCTTGTTTAGATACCAAATCTGGGGCATCGGGACTTGTTACCGACTCCCACAAGGACTTCATTGAATTGATGTTTGAAGATTGATATCAGAGAGACAAAATATTCCTTAACGATAATGAGTTCATTAGTGTACTTCTAAAACAAGCCAAAAAATTGCTCAGCAATGTTTAAAGGCACATTTGAGAATGATGACTCATTGCTTTCCTAGCAGCAGGTGTTGGAGAGTAAACACTTTCAGGACAGAGTTCAGTCAGCCTGCATGGATCATCTAATTGAGTCGGAGTATCAGGAAGTTATTGTTTTTTTGGTTTTGTGTATGAATAAATAAAAACAATAATGAAACAAAGATCTTTATAATTCAATTAACTAAAATAGAGCATTCCCTTTTTCAGACTGTTACAATTGTGGACCATGGTTTTAAATTAAACAAACAAAAGGAAAAAAAGAGTTTTCCACTTTAGATGATTTAGTATTGATAAGCTGTATAACAACTTTTTAAAAATCTGAACTATTAATAGGGACAAAAGTGTTTTAGTCTGTTTAATGCAGTGTTTCGCCACAGGGTGATTGTCAACATCAAAATAAAAGGTTTTTGCAATTAGCAGGCTCTTAATTTCTGCCATTCCACCTTCTGGTCATATGCAAAATAGAAGCCACCAGCTGTATTTTTTCACATTTCCCAAACATTTACATACATACACGGATCAATATGACCACCTGCCTAATATTGTGTTGGTCCTCCTTTTCCTGCCACAACAGCCCTGACCTGATGAGGAATGGACTTCACTAGACCCCTGGAGGTCTGCTGTGGCATCCTGTAAGTTACGAGGTGGGCAACTTACAGGATGCCATGGATTCGAGTTGTTTGTCCAGCATGTCCCATGGATGCTTAAGTAAATTGAGATCTGGGGAATTTGGAGGTCACGATATTAGCTAAAACTCATTGTTGTGCTCATCAAACAATTCCTGAAGCATTTTATCTTTGTGGCAGTGCACAAATCCTGCTGAAAGATGTCACGAGCATCAGGGAATACGGGTGTACATGGTCTGAGACAATTGTCCAGCCAATACAATTTGGCCCTTGTCAAACTCGCCAAAATCCTTATGCTTGCCCCGTGGGGACAAAAGGTTTACTTGCTCCCTCATGCGTCCCACCAACTACCAGCTGCCATGATGAAGAGGTAATCATTGCTATTCACTTCACCTGTGTGTGGTCAGACTTTTATGACTAATCGGTTTAGTTTTTAAAAAAATCATTCATGCACACACAGACACAGCCACATCTCACCTCAGAGGACATTAGCTTCTATATAATATAATCCACTTAACCTAACTCTAACCCTATCCACTATCTGATTAACTCTTAATCTAACCTTAAACTGAATGTTAACCCTAAAAATTACATATGCCATAGAACCTGATTTTACTTGTCATTAAAGTAAAGTCAGGCTATTGCAATGTGACTGCACAGATTTATTTGCTCACATCATTAGTCAAACAAGCAAAACTGCACACATTGCTCTCAGGCCCTTTAATTTCACAGTGATTCAATAAACTTGATGGCTCCCTATTGGTAGCAATGATTAATTCAAAAATGATGCTAACACTAAAATGTTTTAAAGAACACCAATAATCACTTTCCTCGTGTATCTGACTGAAATGACTGCTCTCTTGCAGAATTCCGTGCTAACATGCTTGAGTTTTTTCCAGTGAAATTTTGCAAATAATAAATAGCTGTCTATACATAAATAAAAAAAAAAGGTTAAAGTACACGTTGAGAGATAACTAAGGTTTTCATAGAAACTCTTGGTAAATACTCATCCTCTCTGATTCGGCTGAATTTATGCATTGAATGTCTGCCTGCTGTACTTGCAGATTTCCCATCTAAGGCCTGGCATCATTCGGTGTGGCTGTAATGAGAGATGGAAGTGGGAGTAGTATGCTGTTTATTTCAACCATCTGTGACTGGCCTGAAAATTTCCCTTTAATAGTTTTCTCTGCACTGCACAGGAAGAAAATAACTGTGCTGCCAGTTGATCTGTATCAAGGAAGAGGAGTGCTCACCAAGTCGCTTTCTTTTTCAAGTGAAAAATTAAAAATCTCTGTGATATAATGTCTCTCTCTGAAAAACCATAAATTATTAATGTTGCCGCTGTGCTCGCAGAGTGAATGTTTGTGTATATTTTTAATTTGTTAATGTGAAACTAAAATGATTTTAAAAACATGGAGAGCAAGGACATAATTTGGAAATTGCAACTACTGCACAAGCATGTTTTATGAAAACTCAGTAAGTTTGACATTATAACCCTAACAGAATAAATCAGAATCCTGCAAAAGATAATTTCCAAAAACTGATTTTCTGGACTTAAATGAAATAAATTATTTGAAATAATTCAAACCTATGTTGATACTGTACATTGTGACCTGAAATGCAGGCACGGTGCACAAACCATAGATGAATGTGTCTGGTGATGGTCTTGCTGTGTGTTTCGGAAGACTACACCAGTGAATCCAGTGCTCTTTGGGGACAAAGAAAGCTAAGGTGAAATTAATTTTGTCAGCACAAGCAGGTTCAACTCCTTACAGGTGGTCAATCGTCTGCTCTTTAAATAGCACCACAGTGGGGAGTGTTGTAGTGCCCACATGTATTTATGAAGACGCAGCCGACATGGCCTACTTCTGGGTGACTGCTGATGTCCCAGCTGGGCACACCTCCTCTCTTTCTACGTGTGTGTATGTGTGTCTGTTTGCATGATTGTACTTTATAGGAATTTTTGTGCGACTTTACAGCTAAATTGATAGTAAACCTGGTGACTTAATTCTCAAGCGATAAAACCAAAAAATAAAAATAAAAAACCCAAATGGTCACTTTTTTCTCTCTAAGAATTTCATTTCCAGTAATTTTTGTGCAAAACCTGTGAGGTGTGGGTGTTGTGTTAAAGCAAAATTAAAAGTTTAAAAGTGCTTTTAAAAAACCCACATGACACCGCATCCCGTAGAAAGGCATTAATAGCACTAAAAGCACTGAATGCAGGATGAGATTGTGCATTAATACCAAATGAAAGAGAATCAATTCCAGTATAAATGTTTTAGTGACTTTACTTTTTTAATTTATCTGCTGCATTTGATTGCCTCTGTGGCTATGTTGCTTTAAGCTACAGTTAAAATGGATGAAAATTAGAATTAGCACTGAAGTAGAAAAGTAATGGCATCATTTTCTCAGTGGTAGGGCGGACACAACAGTTAAGCAATATGCCTGAAAATTCTGTTTTTCTTACAGCAGGGTTGGTTAAAAGTGGACAGATGAGCTCCAAAGGAAAATAAAAGGCTGCTGAAGGCATTAGGTCGTAAATCAATCAACCAATCAATAAAATACAAAAATGATTTGGACTTTCTGAGATCCAGCAGACTACATCATTCTCACCCAGACTTCTTATATACAAGTCCCTCTTTGGTTCTGCAGCACTTTCACCATGCAGTAACTGAATTCTGTATAATGGTCATGTATAGTGCCGACTACTTTTGTCCCCATGACATAAAAATTTGATTGGAAAAAAAAAGAGAAAAAAGATCCCTCTTTGTAAAACTTCCCCAGAAACAGAAAAGTGACAATCCAAGCCTTGGAATGTCTGTCCGGAAACTTTGCAAATGCAAATGAAAAACTAGCGCAGCATGCATAAATGCATTCATTTACACTAACTGTAAACCAAAAACCTTTCACCCACTAATTCCATCACCTCTCTGTGCGAGGATATGTCCATGGCACTGAAAAAGGAACTTGGGAGGGAAAACATAGGGAGGCGCTGTTGTTCATTTTACAAAGCAAATGCTGAAGGCTC
The DNA here is from genome assembly GCF_018398535.1 of Haplochromis burtoni. Taxonomy (NCBI): domain Eukaryota; kingdom Metazoa; phylum Chordata; class Actinopteri; order Cichliformes; family Cichlidae; genus Haplochromis; species Haplochromis burtoni. The sequence continues at coordinate 25,280 of NW_024582444.1, forward strand.
ACACAATTCTTCAATTCAAATGTGTTTTTTTTTTTCTTTTTTCGCAAGCGTTTATCTGAATTTTGAATGTAGGTATTTGGACTTTGGATTTCAATTTGTAAAACCGTTCTAAAGTGGAAACTGCAAATATGTTGCACGACAGTAACGCACTATGGCAAAAATAAACGTGTCCTGTAATGATGTATTTAAACTAAATGCCATGCAAATGGATTCAAGCTGCGGGTCAAATTACAGCATTGTGCTCTCGTTATAATAATGGCACAGCGATGGATGGAACATTTCTTCCTCTATGCACTGTAAGCGGCTGAGAAATCTTAAAAAAAATATATTTTTCATTGCAGCTCCTTAACCTACGACAGCACCAGTTTCCCCACATTTGCATACAGCGGTGCTAGTATTACAAATGGCATAGGCTAATATAGCAAACTTTAGTGTGCTGTATATTCAAATAGGGACAAATGATTTTTGCTCACATGCGGGGTTTACTTACACAGATGCCTGCGTTTGCATGCGGGTACATGTAGGAGAGAAGGGGCAACACTGAAGACACCACCCAACTCTGTAGGGGAAGGGAGGGGAGGTACAAGTGTATGCGAAGGAGAGTGAGGAGAGTGTATGTTAGGGTGTGTGTGCTGAGGGAGGGGGGAAGGGGCTGAGGGAGAGAGAGAGAAAGAGAAACAGAGAGATAGATAGAGAGAGAGAGAGAGAGAGAGAGAGAGAGAGAGAGAGAGAGAGCGAGAGAGAGAGAGAGAGAGATGCTCGTTTCAGTACCGCGGACAGTTCCCGGTAATGCAGCCAACAGTGGTTCGGTCCTTTCTACTGCTTTAAAGAAAGAAAAAGAAATCCAAACGGAGGTTTTAACACCTCTTCAGGACATAAAAAAAAGAAAAGAAAAAGAGTCGTATATGGGTTTTATTGTGTGTGTGTTTTTTTTTAATGAATAGGAGGGTACTTTAAATCAGCGCGCACCAGGCGACATGTCTGGATGTTGTGACAAGCTACAGACAAAATGATTAGAGGACTGTGTTTGCAATCTCTGCGAGGTTTCTCGTCACTGAAAGGCTTTTTTCCTCCTCCTGTCAGTCTCTACAACCTTCAAAATCGTCTGCTCTTGAAAGGAAGTTAAAGAAAAAAAAACAACAAAACAAAAAGAGAAAAGTGACAGCGTCGCATTTGCACCTTTTTCATTTCTGGCTAGATTCTAAAATAAGTTGTTCGACTTTTTTTCTGGTTACGTGCGTTTGTGGAAAAGGACATATTTCTATTGGATGTTACTTTCAAAAACTAAAAAAGGCAAGCAAGGCAAGTGCTTTCCCCCCCTCCATCCGGTCAAATAGCCTTCTTCCAGCACTCACTGGTTTTCCATGTAGGCTAATGCTCTTTTCCCAGAGGCGAAGGGAGTCCCACAACCACTAATGCAGTCAGCTTTTTGATGCGCCAGAATACACTCATCCTCTCTTACAACGACGATTCTTTACTCCATTCAAGTTGCTCTTTTCAGTTTTGCCAATTCGAGACTACGAAGTGACATCTTCCTCTCCATTTTCGACAACTGTTAAAGACTGGTAGGTGATAATGGCAATGCAGCCATGAAAAATGCTCATTCGGATCGCTGTGAGATGAAGTTGGAGGTCCTGCGTCAAAATAACAGGGGGCACAGCTCGGGCAACTTTTGACACGGACCCATCGCTTTTTTCTTTCTTTCTTTCTTTCTTTCTTTCTTTCTTTTTTGAGACTTGTAGTTGAAAGAGGTGTGTAGCCTGCTTGGAGCTGTTCATGACGGAAACGATGGCGCTGAGTCTAAACTGCAGGACTAATCCCAAAGAGCAGGCATCAGTTCAGAACAGTTTCCCAGATGTTGTTGAATTAAACGTCGGGGGACAGGTTTATTACACGCGTCACTCAACTTTGGTGAGCACCCCGAATTCGCTGCTCGGTAAGCTATTTTCTTCTAAAAAAGACGCATCTAACGACTTAGCAAGAGACCCCAAGGGTCGATATTTCATTGACAGAGATGGCTTTTTATTCCGGTACGTGTTGGACTACCTCCGGGATAAGCAAGTTGTCCTCCCGGACCACTTCCCGGAAAAAGGGAGGCTCAGAAAAGAGGCTGAATACTTCCAGCTGCCCGACCTGGTGAAGCTGCTGACCCCTGAGGATATCAAGCAAAGCCCGGACGACTACTTCCACAGCGACTATGAAGATGGGTCCCAGGGTAGCGACCACCGGCAGTGCCCGCCACCCTCTCTCGTTCCCGCGGACAGAAAGAGTGGGTTCATCACTGTGGGGTATCGAGGGTCGTGCACCATGGGCCGTGAGAGTCAGAGTGACGCCAAGTTCAGGAGGGTACCTCGGATACTAATATGCGGCAGGGTAGCCCTTGCCAAAGAAGTGTTTGGGGAGACGCTGAACGAGAGCAGGGACCCGGACAGGACCCCGGATCGGTACACCTCCCGTTTTTACCTCAAGTTCAAGCACCTGGAGAGAGCTTTTGACATGCTGTCGGAGTGTGGTTTCCAAATGGTGGCCTGCAACTCGTCAGTCACAGCTTCGTTCGTCAACCAGCACACAGAGGACAAGATCTGGTCCAGCTACACAGAATACGTTTTCTACCGTAAGTCACAGTGGTGCTTTAGTGAACGAAAGGTCACCGTTTGCAGGAGTGCACGCACACGCAAACTTGGAACGCCGCTAGAAGGCGCACATGGGTTGTCAGCTGGCGTGAGGGGAATATCTAGCTCTGGGGATGGGTGGGCCTTCCTAGCTGTGGACTCTTTTGAGTGGTGTGAGCGTGCCAGTCACTTTATATTGGGTGGTGAGATCCGATTGTCTGTATGGCAGTGCTCTTACACCTGACTTCTGCCAGCAGATTTGGTCGTTGACCAGCAGCCTGGAAGATTTCCACGATAAAGAACCATTATATATAAATTCCTTGCATGGATTCCACATTTCTGTGCCCTGTAGGTAGCCTGGATCTTCCTCTTTAAATGCAAGCACAGCTGCAGAGTCAGGTTTGCATTCTCAGTTGAAGTTTTGTGGAGCGAAACCCATTAGAGATCATTTCCTGTAATTGAGGTTAAGCAAAGGTTTTCCACTTCTCCCTGGAAGCAGTGAAAGCTTCGCAGCTAACACATGATTGACAGGCTAGTCTGTGTTCCGATTCTGGCGTGTTCAAATCTATTACAGCATGCTGCAGCCTTCAGTGGGCTCTTATACTTCAGACGATTTAACCAGATTTTAAACATTTCACAACCATCTGAGCCAAGGCAGTTGTGAGAGCAGTGATTCATCAATGCTTGCCATTTCTTATCATGGTACAATTTGCTATTCCACCTCCTCTCTGCTTTTATCCAGCCCATCTTTTCAACTTCTTGCATTCCCTCATAGCTTTTGCTACTGCTTTCCTTCCATTTTTCCATCTTTGCTGCTCAGTAGCTGCTGGCAGAGTGGTAGTAAAGAAGATGTCATCATGACTGTTATACTGGCTCTCATAAGATTTTACGAGGCAACAAAAACATCCATATTTTTTAATCTGAGAGTATATAATTGATGACAAATGTCATACTGATACTGTGGATGTGCTTAAGTTTTCAGTACCTGACTACTTAGATGCCAAAGCTTTTGTCACACAACCCCTGAAATGGTAGCAGGGGGGCATTTTTAAGAAACCAAGAACAATTCTGGAAATAAAAAGGCCTCAGATTTGATTTGACATATTCTAAGATAAAACCAAGTCACTCAACTACCTCACTGCATTTGATCAGGAATTATATCATAGCATTATGAGTACATGTAAAGACTATGGGATCCTATACTGCTCATAGTTACCATCCCGTTCAGTTTCTTAATGTGGAAACATTGTTTGGTTCATAGGTTTTTTTGGAAAATGGCACATTTTTCTTTAAATTTTGCCACTGTACACCTAAACAGAGTGTTTTAAATAAAAAAATCAGTTTGTTGGTTATTGGATGGATATTTCAAAGGATTTTATTTCAGTCAAGGAGAAATAGTCCTGCAGTCATGCACTTTACTTGTCTTCTGTGGTCTTTCTATGCACCAGATTGTTGATTTTGCCACTCTTAAAGTTTTTCCTATCTCCCTCATAGCTCTATTTGGGGTTTCCAGTTTAATGATGGCCTCCTTTATTTGCATTGACATCTCTGGGCATCTCATCTTGAGATGGAATCAACTCAACATGTTTTATATGCATAATTTTGCCATGAAATAATAAGGGAAGAGACCTCATTTGGCCATAAAACGTCTTGTCATTCAATTCAGGTTACTTCTGAGCGTCTGAAAAGGACTATGTATAAAAATGGCTGCAAGTCCTAAAAAATGATTGCACTTCTTTTATGAAACTTTTTTGAGTTAAAGCTGAAAGTCTGCAGTTCAATCACATATTGACTATTTCAATTATAACTGTGCTGGTCTATATGTGCAACTGAATGTATCAACAGTTTTATATTAAATTTAAGTCTTGTCACATAAGCAAGGTACAGAGGACAGCATCATGAATATAGATGCAAATAAAACATTTTAAAGCTGACAGCAGTGTTGTGCCAGATATCGTCACGTAAAAAAATAAAGGAGAATATATTTCAGTGTTGTCAAAAAAGGTTACAGTTCTAAAAAATAAGAGTTGTGACCCGACTTATCTCCCAGGTAACACTCGTAATGCTGCAATCTCTCGGTTTAGTATTTTGTGAATACGTGTTCATTTTGCCGATAATTGCATTATATTCTATGCAGACTTCTGACTGGCATCCTTTTTATCCCAGCAGAAAAAGAAAACAGTGCAAATCAGCTTGTCTGTTGCAGTTTTTAGCAGCAGCCATGTTCCAAATTCCTATTCCATCCTCATTCCCAAGACATTTGTAATTACATAGCAGACCGTTCTCCTACTTTAAAGAACTGCAATAAAGCATTGGACACTGTTTTATATTCATAAGATTTTGTATTTCAAAAGGTAGGCATCTAACCCAGTTTTTTAGCACCACTGGCTTTGTTGTCTCATCTCAATGCCCAATCCTCCAGATGTTTGGCAAGTGAAAAGAGTTCTGAGCTAATCTGCACAAATTTTTACATATAACATTACATTCTAAAATGCTTATTTTTTAACATGTTCATACAATAAAATAAGGCCTTTATTAAATATTACAATAATCTTTTTTTGTGCATCAACAAACTTGTCATTGCCCCCAAACTTATGGACCTAACTGTTTTGCCTTTGTCCACAACTATGGAGAATTTTAAATCAAACATTCAAGGTGCGATTGAAATGCAGACGTTCATATTTAATTCAAGGGGTTTAACTAAAGTTTTGTTTTTAGTGTTTAGGGTTTATAGTAATTGGTACACATAGTCCAACATTTTCAGAGGCTTGAAAGTAACTGGACACACTAACATCTTTCAGACATTTTTAAATGAGTGCCTGATGTTTAGAATCCAGGGACATAACAAGATACTGTGTTTTGTCCCTTGAGATGCTCTGCTAGGGCTTTACCATCAGCTGAGACTTGTTTGTGGGTCTTTGCACTTGGTTTTGTATTTACTAACTGAGAAACATGCTTTAATGGGTTGAGATCAGGTGACTGACTTGGCCATTGCATTGAGAAACCCTTGGGTTGCTTTTACAGTATGCATTGGGTCATTATCCATTTGTACTGCAAAGTGCTGTGCTGTTAGTGTTGCAGCATTTGGCTGAATCTGAGGACAGTATAACACCGTACACTTCACAATTCATCCTTCTATTTGTATGAGGAGTCACTTTATCAACAAACACTAATGGCAGCCTGTTTGACATGAGCTTTCTTTCCTTTTAGTTTTTTCTCCTCACATAATTCATTCTGCTATTTTTAATCTTGTCTGATCTTGTAGGTTGTTTTAGATATTCTCGACAAAGTCTAATCTGGCCTTCCTGTTATCAATTCTTTTAAAAAAATATCAAATTGTTGATTTGGCCCCCCTCTGTGAAAGGTTTATTTGGGGCTTTCAGCCTAACAAATATTGTCCTCTCTTGTGTACGTGTGTCCTCATGTCACACACATAAAACTGCTTGTCATTCAATTCTAGTATCTTCTGCATGTTGTGTCACTTGTTGATTAATTTGGAATGGTAAGTGGACTGATTCTTATGTAGCACTTTTCTACTTTGCCTGAGCACTCAAAACGCTTTATGTAACTTACCCCATCCATAACAGCTTCTGCTGAAGTGCTTTCTATCTAACAGTTGCAAACATTCATACTCCTATGGATGCATCAGAGAACATCTTGTGGTTAGTATCTTGCCCAAGGATATTTGGCATGCACACTAGGGGCAGCCAGGGATGAAACCATCAACCTTCTGATTAGTAGATGACCTGCTCTACCTCCTGAGCTACAGTCACCTCAGAATCCAGTATAGTGGTGTAGAAAATTATATATTTGAAAAAATAAATAAATAAATAAAAAAGGAAAAAAACAAGCAAACTGATGGACCTGAATGCATTTTTTTCCACCTCTGGGATGAGGGCCAGAGCCCCTGGTTTCAAAAAGCACAGAGTCATGCATTCATCAGCGGCCTTGGGGAAAACCAATGCTAATCACATCAGTCAAATGAACATGTGGTCCCAGAGCAAACTGGAGTAATTAAAAAAACAAAACAAAAACAAAAACAAAAGAAAACAAATGAACAATCAAACAGAAAAACGATTTGCAGAACTGTGTCCAGAGCTCTGCATTAAATGCCGGCATAAAGCACAATGACTCGAAGGCTCTTGGCTCTCATAACCTTCAGAAGTAGCACTAACAAGCTAAATAAAGTGGTGTTGAGGGCTGCTCAGATGAACACACACACACACACACACACACACACACACACACACACACACACACACACACACACACGCTCACATTGCTTATACAACATCTGTGGACTGCTGCTGCCTTTCCTTGCTTACTGACAAACAACAAATGCTTCCTGGCTTTGCTGACAAATGTTCAGCTTGTTAGAGGCCACATGCTCAAAGGAGAGTTCACAAACAGTGGCAGATGTGCTTTGGCCTGTACTTCACTTCACAGTAGATATGCACACAGGTAAGCATGGCATTACGGAGCTTGTATAATGCTGTGGAATCACTGCAGTCACTGACAGTCCCATGCTTATCTGCCTGTCACACTTTTGGCTCGCTCATCAGCCCCCTGTCTCCCCCCACACACACACACACACACACACACACACACACACACACACACACACACACACACACACACACACACACACTCTTCTGCTCCTTCATTGTCTGTCTTCGGTCTCTTTTCTTTTCATGTCACCTCATTTTGCTCTAGTCAGTCATACCCAACTCTTCTCTCTTGTCTCGGTTCCCACTGTCCCTCTCCTCAGCTTCATTTTGCTACATGCGCCGCAGGGGTAAGGAGCGCTGTGGCGGCACCAGTTGCCTTTATATGCCTCACTGAAGCGTCACGCCTTCTGTCTTGCTTCTCATTCACATCTTTGTCTGTGTGACTCTGTAATTGTTTATTTTATTTCCAGATTTCTCATTCCTCATTTGAGGTATTCTATCAGCCTTTTTAGTGTACACTACTGTTAAGTCTGTAAAGTTATGTGTGCCTACTTTTGCTTACTTGTCATCTTAGGCTGTTTATTTTTTATTATTCTTGTTTCACCTTAGTAATGACCCCTGCACTGAGCAAGTTCCATAAAAAAAGATTTTTCCCACAGTGTTCTGGAAAACAAAAGACAAGTCTGCTGTGTATTTAGCCCTTCCTTTAACCTCACTTAACATCTTTTGGATGAATGGCATCATCAGCTGCAGGTCTTACCAATTTCACTGCCTTACTAATGCTTATGTGGCTGAATGGCCCACATCTCTGCAGCTAGGTTCAAAATGTTGTTAAAAGTATTCCCTGAAAAGTGGAAGTTGTTACGGCATAACACGGAGGCCTGTTGTTTTGTGATGAGCTCTGCAGAAAGCGCATTTGCTGTCGGTGCAATGTTCAGTTGTTTAAAGAGCTTTGGCCATGTAGGCAATCTACCTGACACATCTATGTTACCATTACCAGCTGTGAATCATTTCCCTTAGGCCTCCCAGTGGGTGGTGTACCAAAGCACCCTACAATTAGCTAGCTAGTGTTACCAAAAACCTAATTGCTTGTTTTAGTCAAATGAGTATCTTCAGGGAAAGCAGGCTAACCAAGACAATGCTGTGTCAAGGTTTTTTCCTCCGTTTTTTCCATGGATAAATCTTTGCACAGAAACAGTCTTGATTGTCAGCTATCTTGTTATTTTATATTTAGAACACACACAGAGGATAAAAAAAACCACACACAACAGAAATGACTGATCTTTAGACACATTTGGACAAACACTTGATCATGAAATCTGGTCTTTTAATGAAGCGTTTTAATGAAGGTTTTTGTCTAAAAGCCCTGACGTCAGAAACTAATATGTTCCCCTTTAGGAAAGATATGAGATAAATTTTGCATATTTGTTCGCAGACAGCAGCTCTAACTTGTAAATTTCCATCAGATAAGCAGCAAAGCTGTCCTGAGCCATAACATTTACACCACCATACTTTAGGCCAAACAGAGCATTTCAGCATCTCCTGAAAAGTTCTGTTTGACCTGCACCAAACTGTACCAAAGTCTACTGTTGCTTTGGCAAGAAAAAATAATTGTGCTGCTAAGATAGCTCAGACAGTAGATAGATACAGTGTGACACCAAAAATTACTAAAGTTATGTGCAGATCCTGTGATGGCATATTAGGGTTCTTGGAGACGTCTTTCTGCATCCTTGTCTTCCTGAGTTGAATTTGTTGGTGCTGAATGTAATGGCAGTTGCTTGAAATCTACACCACTTGTAGTTGATTTCCCTCAAGGTAACATAATTAATTCAAAATATTTCAAGAGCTCTTTGGATCCTGGCATCATGACACCACACACTTGAATCTCAAACAGATTAATTAAGACATATTTCACCTGCCACTTCATAAACTGGTTCATATCGTTGACAGTTTAGAACTCCATCCACCCAATCATGCATCCATGCATCCAACCATTTTCTTCTTCTTATCCTGATCTAGATGTGCAGTTTCCCTGAGACCATCCCTTTGTGTATTTAAATCATGGCTATAAGTAGAAAAAGTGAATTGTATGAGTATGTCATTTGTATTAATCTGCACTATTTAAAAAATGATTGGATATTTGTCCTGTAAAAACATGTTAAGGAAGCAAATCTATCAGCTGTACTTTTTCATTGACTCCAGATGCTTTGCTTAGGGGCACTGCAAAGGTGGATGAAAAGGTAACTTACCTTCTATTCCCAACATTGTCAGCCTTCACTCAGGGAAATTGTATTTTCTTGTCATAAGCTGAACCTCCTTTATCTCTTCCAATCCTCCGTTTGCTTGTTATCCATCACCCTGTATCCTCTTCTCCTCTAATTGTACCTATCAATCTCTTTCTGTTTCAGGCTATTCAAATTCTGAATAGTCTCTGAAGCCTTACAATGCAAAGTGTATTTAGCAATTTGTTGCATGGCTGAAGTGATTGATAATCATCTCTTGTGACAGTTACTTCAGTGAATTGCTAACGTTGACCACAGCAGAACCTTCAAGCAAAACATCTACCATGTGGCAAAAAAAGAAATATTTAAAGTCTTCAGAAAAAAATGATTTTGTTGGATCAGGATGTTTTTCCATCGAGGCTTTATTTTTACCTCCGCGGAACATGCCAGTGAGTGAATTATGTGTCATCACAAATGGCCACTTTCATGCGCCCATGTATGCTGGCGTGTGACACACTATGCCATTAGCTTTTTACGCACAGACGAGTAACTCCTTGTGTGGCAAATGTGATTTGGCAGGTGGCAGCAATTACGGTGTCTGTGCTTGTGTGTGTGTATGTGATAATGTGTGACCCATGTTGCACTACCTGAGGCATTTGCACACCCGTTGAGCCGCCAGCTAAAACCACCTGCACTCTACCGCTCTAACATACACGGAAAGACACACTCATCGCCATGTGAAACTACATCATGCTAATCCTGCAAGCTTCTCCCAGACCAGTCAGTGATGACATTAGCAGCAGCGGCCCCCGTGCTGCAGGCCTGTAGGAAGTGATTAGCCGAGAAGCAGACAGGCCATGACAGCTCTGAGGAGAGTCTTGATAGAGACAGCTGCTACCCTGGCCTCAGCACCACAGGGGAGTCCACCACCACACACCTCACGTTTGCGTTATTTAGAGTGAGACAGAATGGGAGAGGAAGCAGGTGGGGGGTACAGTTCAGTGCCTGAAAGAAGGGACAAATACAGATACGGACACTTTTCTTTTCTTCTTACAAATATTTCTGCTTGTATAACTGCTGCTGATACTGCTTGCTCTCGCTCTCTCTATCTACATACATATATATTACTTCAGAAAATTGCTGGTTTGACCATTTTCACAAGAATGTTTTTATGTTTCTTAAGCTGCTTATCAGTGACCTATGAATCAAACAAAACATAAAAGACATAAAAAGGCACCAAGCTCAATTGAGAAAAGAACCTGCGTTGAGCACTTCGTTACTGGCAGCTTGTTGCAAACATGCAAAATTTGCTCCATTTTTTTTCCTCTTTTGTCAAATCTACAAAAATGCCAAAGATAATACAGTTTGACAGGCATAAAATACCAACAAGCTGATTCCCAAAGTGCTATTAGCCAAGACCTTAACATATCTCAGCATGCACGGTGGGCAGAGTATCCTTAATGAGCTTCTGGAAACGGGACTATTGCAGGTCAAAAAGAAAAAGCTGCAGAAATAAAAACAAGCAAAGCAAAATGTCATGTCTTTAGGAAATTGTAAAATAGGGAAAGAAATCTGACATAGGACTGGGGAGATGCACCTGGTCATCTATACTGTTTGCTGAAATCTTATTGTGAAGCTGGCTTCAAGAAACCATTCTTAATATAAAGGGAAGCAGGGAGAAAAGAGTGAAGTATGCTAAATTACACAAGAATGGGACTGAAAATCAGTGGCAACAGGTCAACTGTTTAAAGTCAACTGTTCAAATTCTCATCAATATGTACAGAGCATGTCACAGGAGAGGTACAACAGTGAGTGTCAACATTCATCGGTAAAACAAGGTAGAGGCTCTATCATGGTTTCGGGCTGTATCTCAGCCAGTGGTGTTGGGAATCTTGTCAAAACCGATGGATATGGAGTTTGATCCACCTTGCAATACCATCTGGAAAGTTAGACCTGTAAGTCTCAGTTTTTGATAATGAATTTCAACACATCTTTGCATGTTTTAATAAATTGCTCTATTTCCCATTATCTTAGCAAGATATAAAGAAAAGGGGGTTTCTCAAGGCTCAGTATATGTAGACAGACTGTCTTATACCTGGGAACTGGCTATTCTAACTGCTACAGCTGTGTGTTTTTTTCTTTTTTAAAGCTGTCTCAGTTAAAGCCTCAATAGAGCTCCAAGAGGGAGAGAAGGAAAAAAAATGATAAGATAAGAAAGAAAAGAGTTACTTAAAGGTAAACTCTAAAAGTAGTCTAGGGCAAACAAAAAATGAACTAAATTTTCACTTTTGAAATAGAGTTTACTCACCTTTTGAAAGTGATAGAAAATACGTTATGGGATATGTTATAGATAGATGTCTTAAAAAGTAACCCAATCCTGAAACTGTGTATTGTTTTGCATTTATTTAGCCAGTTTCTAATCAATTTGGCACATATAAAAGCAAGAGGGCAACAAGGAAACAAGGAAAGGCCAAGTAGATCATATAGAAAGAAGTACTTGTTTGCATAGCCTCATTTTGAACTTCTCCCTTAGATGTTTGGTGTAGCTAGAGTAACTTTCCATGATCCCCTCCCACTGGAGAATATGGGGAATTACCAAGCTCGGAGACAAAGAAAGAGGAAGAAATACACAAACAAAACTAAGTAACAGTGGAGCATCAACAACAAGCTTTCCTAAGTCCTCGGTGACTCCCTACTCTCTTAGCCGTCTATCAGTCCATTTTCTTTTCCTCTGTGACTCCTGGCACTCTATTCTCTCTGCGGCGGTAGCACAGCTGATATAATGCTGATGCTCTTTCCCGTTGTGTTGAAATAAGTGCACTGTGGTGCGACGAGGTGTGGAGCGTTGCCATAATGACAGAAACTGCAGCTGGAGAGCCTCTTCACAAACTCAACCCACCAGCTGGCTCCTGCAATGCATCAATGCTTTAATAACCCTGCTATGTGCCATTCCAGATTGGCTGTAAATGCAATGTAAAGGGTATACAGCAAGTATAAAACAGCAAAAGTAAGAGGGAGTCTATGACGATGTTTATGTGAAGCTTAGTTTGGATCTTCTTTTGCTGCTGGTTTGGTCAATATTGTTTGGAGATTGATAAAACTAACAGCTTTAGAATCAGCGCAAAAAGGGTGTAAACACAAAGTGCGGACCCACCGAAACATCAGAATCAGCGAGCTGTCGGCTTTCAGCCCCGACCGTGTCCGTGCCGTCGGGTGAGAAAGGCGACATCTCACTGATTCTGATCTGCAGGTCCGTGCTTTGCGTTTACGTGTTTGTGCAGAAGCCGTGTACCTGCTCTCATTTACTGTTTTAAATGTTTGGTGGTTGTCAAAATTTTGTGACGTTTCACCTGAGATTCTGGAATTTTGGGCAAAATACATTTATATAAAAAAATCGATTCAGGATTTTAATGAATCGATATCACGTTATCCAAGCCAGAATCGATTTTAATCAATGAATCGATTATCAAAACCCACCCCTATTTTCTAGCTAGGCAGCAAACCATCCACTACAGCTGTTTCTGCCTCTGAAAGCAGACCAACAGTCGCGATCCTGATCTTTGAGGATGCTGACGAGCTGCCAGTTCAGTCAGTCTAGAAGTATTCAGTGTTCTGCAAGTTCAACTAAAACAGGTGCTAAGATGGATATGAATACATCGATTGCAGCTTTATGGCTAGGAAATGTGCATCTGTTGGTGACTGTGGATAGAAGAAGTATAAGGATACAATGAGATGGATGCTAATCTCTGAAACTGCTCTTAGTGGATCATGCTTGTCATTAAATGATAGTTTTATTCTTACACTTCCCTCTAATCCCCCCTTTACGGATTCCCTTTAAGTTGTTGTTTTGAAACAGTCATGTTATTGATCTTGTCAATTTTTTGCCTTTAAGTTCCTTGAATTTTAAAAAAACTTAAAGAAGTTTCTTTATTCAGAGAAAACCTCAAGAATCAGACGATCCCATTTGAGCAAGCATTTGGCTACGGTGGGAAGGAAAAAACCCCTTTAACAGGAAGAAACCTCTAAGCAGAACGAGGTACAGAAAGGGATGTGAGAAAGGGGGCAGCCATCTGCTGTAACTAGTTGGGGGTGATGGAAGTGAGACAAAAGACACACTGTGGAAGAAAGCCAAAGATTAATGATAACTAATGATTAAAAGCAGAGTGAAGTAGAAACACTCAGTGCATCCTAGGAAGCCCATATCAGACAAGATCTATTGCAGGTAATCTGAGCCACCACTAACTATATGTTTTATTAAAAAGGAAAGTTTCTGGCCTAATCTTAAAACTAAAGAGGGTGTCTATCTCGTAAATACAGACTTGGAGCTGGTTCCTCATAGGAGGCATCTAGAAGGCTGCAGACTCTGCTTCTCATTCTACTTTTAAATATCCTTGGAACCACAAGTAAGCTATCAGTCTAAGAGCAAAGAGCTCTATTTGTGTGATATGGTACAATGAGGTCTTTAAGATGGGGCCTGATTATTATTGATTAATTATTGATGGATTTAAACAAACATTTACCTTCATAAGTTGGAGTTAAATGAAGGGGGTTGTAATGTGGCACTTTTTGAGTCCCGTCCAAGGTGCTTCATCTTTTTAATTCATCAGTACCTGCATTCAGCTCCATCAGGAAGAAAACTTCACAAAGAAACCTCACAGTTTGATCATGTTTGGAACCATTTCTTATTCTGTTGTGCCTCATTAGAATCACACATTGTCGCTCACACAGCAGTGGTTCACATCCCGTTTGAGCATATGGTCATACCCTTGTAATTTCATTCCTCGGTGCTTTATATCTTCCTGGGGCAGAATGACAGTGCCATTTCATTTAGAAGCAGCAATGAAGTCTTTATGTGTATTAAGATAGCTAGAGGCACTGGTGTAGTAACTCCAGAGGAAATTATCTCTGGCAGAAATTGCAAAGGTAACTTGTGATACCAGCCGAATGTGTCTTGGTCTTAGAAAAGGCTTTGTTTCAAATTTCCTTCCTTTACCACTGAGAGAAAAGATGCAAATAATTGTCAAATGTCGTTATCCTGAATGTGCTAGAGCCCAAAAGAGGAGAAATAATTAATCTCAAGCCATTACAGTTACATCTTAAACAGATACCTGAAACCATAAGTCATGGAGCTTCCAGAGAAGAGTGTCTGGGCACTTTTACAGTTGTGAATGTCTTAAAGGAGTATATACTATATTTAAGCAGTTAAACACTTTTAGCAGGCAGTACCACTGTTAAGGATTATTCCAAACTTCTACACTGTGTCTCATTAGTAATCCCTCTTTGTCATGTCAGGGTACTCAGCTGCTTGCTAGAGCATACTGTCATCGCCATTTCATTCCTAAGTATCTGTGAAGCTCCCTGTCCATTAAAACACACACACATGCTGTAAGCATATGCATGGCATGCATGCACACATGATCCCTCCTCCCCTCGCACACGCTCGAATGTTAACTTTATATAAACAGCTCACAGATGAAAAATGGCTCTCATTAGAGAAAAGATTATAAATCAGACCGCTCACTTAAACACACTTAGTGTATCAACAGATACCGGCAATCTTTTCACTGTTGTGTAGCGTACCTACTGCCTATTAATTTCAGCCAGAATGAATTTTGTGCAATGCTTCATTACAAAGTAACACCTACCATGCACACAAATTATTAGACATACCATGCTGAACCTTAAGCCACCTCATCGCCTAACATTTCTGCTGTAATCTGTTTTCTTTGCTTTCATCTGTAGCTCCCTTTTAAGACTGAGGGGGATTTACAGGGTAAATATATCACACTGAGATCAGAGTTCATACCTGAACACAGTTGCACCTCTCTCTCTCTTCTCTAGAAAGCAGAACTTTCAGCTTGTTTACATGCACATGCCTTCATAGGCTGCAGCCTATTTGTCTCATCTGTGTGGGACCTAACTAGAACTAACATGTATACATTCGTATATATTGACTGGGAAATATTTGTTGATGAGATGATGAATTAATATCATTTAACACAACAGTGGACCCCGACTTAGAAAAATTAATTCGTTCCCGAGGGTCTTTCTAAGTCGAAAATTTTCGTAAGTCGAAGCACCCATCGCGCCTTTTGAGTGAGGCGATGCTGAACAATAGGCTAATTGATAACTAGAATAACAATACGTCATTCAAGTGGAACAGCAAAGCGCAATTACGAAAGCCAAGGGGTTGTCACATGATTCGGAAGGCTTTGTGGGCATTGTGGGCTCGACCAATCAGAGCCAGTGGATTTTGTAACATGGGCATTTTGCCGTAACACGGGCAACAATATTGCCGTTCAGTGCGTTCGTAACTTGAATTTTTCGTTTAATGGGGTATTCTTAAGTCGGGCTTCCACTGTATATGTGTGAATAAAAACAAAAAGACCACTGAATAATCACTTCTTGGGTTTTTGGTTAGCTTTGCCTGATCAAAGTCCAGTGAAAATGAACAGGTGTTTTTCGACTGATAGTTAGGAGGATTTTTAGAAAACCAAAGCGTCCACTGTAATCCCATCTAGCCCACAGTCTTGTTTACTATTCATGCTATAATGAATTACTGAGAGCTGTTCACAGTAGACTGCCCAGTCCGTGGCAGTCCAAAACAGGTCCCTGGCTGTTTGTTTGAAAAAGTAATGGTTTGCTACTGAGATCCCTATGTACACATACAACCTGTGTAATGGTCTCCTAACCGCACAAGCCAGTATTACCTGTGTGTAGAAGATGATTTGCTGGCTGTGAACCTGTGTGATTATGGTCTGCAGACAGGAGGTCTGTTGATAAATTGGTTTTGTGGGACAACAGCAACCGCATCAAAGTGTAAACATCCCACAGCACATATGCACAAATGCATGCAAGTACACACTCGCACAGACTATATAGATAAGATCAGACAGCATTCTGGCCCAGAGACACATTGTTTACTACTAGATTAACCTGGCCAAAGCTTTAGAGGGATTAGTAAGCAGTGTGCGCCTTTACAAAAGTCAACACAACCAAGGCACCAACGCTAACAAAAGTCCAATCTGCAGACCTGTCTTTGTGTCTGCATGCAAGTGCCAGCCATACCAGGGACTGATATGATCTCAGGACTGCAGCAGGCTCATTTGTACATGAACATGCTTGTGTGTGCTGGGATGAGAAACAAGCAAATGGAGCAAGACAATTATCTACATCCATCACTTCAGAAACTCATTTAGCCAATTAAAACTGTTACAGGCTGACATTTAGGTGCAATGATCCCATTTTAATAATTAAGACTGTCATGCACACACACACAAACACGCGCACACACAGAAATACACATACACACGCACACACTAAGCTGTTAAAATGGTAGGATCAGAGCAATAATGTAGTTGTCTCATAATATAATGACATGTCCTTGTTGAAGCGCAAATCTCATTCATCCTGATTAGGAGTGTGTGTGTGTTATATTTTCTTGTGTGTGTGTGTGTGTGTGTGTGTGTGTGTGTGTGTGTGTGTGTGTGTGTGTGAGGTGTAACAGGGGACACTAGCCTTTTCAGAGTTCACTCCCCTGTTTTCGTGCGACACTCGAAAACAAATGTCACTCTGCCTTCTGTTATCAGACATCATTCGCCCTTTGCAGACGCTCTTCTTTGTTCTACTTCTTAACTTCACCAAGCCTCACTTCTCTTTCATGGATGAATACACGATGAATACGTGATCAGCTATGCTTTGTTTCTTTTTTTCAGCTAAAAAACATTGTGCGGCTGGAGAGATGTGCCACAATGCGCAAACCAACCAATCAAAATTAGACTCAAAAACAGACAAACGCTAAAGAAAAATATTTATATGAAATTGGCAACCATTAATCCAAAAATGAATATTTATTTATTCAACTATTCAATTTACTTTTGAACTTACAATCTCTTTAAAAATGTTTTGTTTTTTATCGTGTGTGTGATTTTGGGTAGTATGCTAGTGTTAATACCTTCTCAAGGCCTTTGGAGGACTTTGCCTTGTTTGGATTTTTGATTTCCAGCTCCTGTTTACTGGTCAGGTGGTTTGTGTTCTCACTGTAACACTTAGGGCATCGTAATTCTGTGCTGTTAAGCACACCACATGGGCCATCTGGATATTTGTTAATAAAGTTTTCAGTGCAACAGAATATTCTATGTATATTATATAAGCAACTGTCTGTGAAGGTTCTCAGTCATCCAGGTCATCGTAGTCAAAGGAGCTTGCAAAGAAAAGCATTTGGACTTCTTTAAGTTGCTTGAAGACATTTCACCTCTCATCCGAGAAGCTTCTTCAGTTCTAAGGTCAAATGGTGGAGAGTCCCAGCAACTCTTTTGATGATTAAATTACAAAAAATGCATTTGTAATCAGTTACAGCTACCGAGATGGGATACATCCAAAAATATTCTAATTACCTCTTATTAAAAAAATGTGTACAATATTTGTAGACTATACCAGTCATCTTGTTGCACTGCATGCTTTTGTTCTGCAGGAATACCATCATTTATATTTGTGGACAACGTGGGTTAGCAAAGTTACTATAATGAACTTGAATGCAACACCATGAAGAGGGGGATTCATTCACATTAGCACAGTTCAATTCATTTTGTAGTAAGCACAAAATGTAGCACTGTTTTTGACAAGTTCTTTTCTATTTTCCTTTTTCAAAATTTCAACCACTTTTTGTCTGCCAGTCCAATCGCTTTGCAACCAGTGAACGAGGCCAGGCTGCCGGCACTGTTGTTCCTTGGAATTCAATAACGTTTTCTCTTTTCAAATCGGTCCGATGTGGACTGTGATGAAAATGTAGTCCACATTAAAATGCTTGCTCATTACATTCAAAACTGCGTAACTAGTAATCTGTGATGTACAGCTACATGCAATGCCCTCCTTCCAAACACTGATAACTTGAACTAAATACATTTTTTAAAAAGGGGAAGCAAAACAGAAAAAGGGACAGCAGAGAAACAAACACATGATGGCTAATCAGAGCACAGCTAACTTTCCAGTAATGGTTTCAGTATATGTCTGCTGCATTACAAAGTTTTCTGTTTTTAGCAGTTTTACAGCTAACGTTATTGCAAACTATCAATGGATGCTTAGATATGGCTCAGTGGCAACACAGAAATATGCTTTGGAATGAAATCTACAAGTGGGCGTTGAGCATATAGGGCACAAGCATATTTTTCTCTGTTTTTTGTTTGTCTTCTCAGGTCTCACCTTCCTCTTCCATATTTCCTGCTGCTTTAAGGATTTGATTCTGAGCCAGTCATACAGATCAGATAGGTTTCAGTTTTCTCCCGAGCATTTAAAACATTGTGGTGAGAGCACAGCCTCCTCTCTTCCGTAAACAATCTGCAACTGCTTGTTTTACTGATTCCAAACATTAGACCTGAAGTGAACAGAGTGATATAGCTGCCAGTGTTGCAGCTGCCGACAGATGTTTTTTTTTTAAAATTCAGGGTTGAGCTTCTGTCTCATTGTGTAGTCATTTCGCTTATTAGCCTTCGTCTCTCTATTTCCCTCCCTGCATTTCCCCCACCCACGATGGGAGTGTTTGGTAGGTGCTTGAGACCTTTGTTGTTTGCTGACTATATTCCCGTCTGTATTTGCCTCTCCTTAGCCCCCTTCATCCTGCAAGAAATGGGTTTAGCTGTGAATTCATCCTCTCTTTCTGGAAGAATTGCTGCCATTTCTTTCTATTCTCTGTCCTTATCATTATTGCTGTTTGCTTCACTTTTTCGTTCCAAGTGCCCGAGGAATAAAATCAGGTGCAGAGAAAACAACAGTCCCGTTGGTCCTTTTCATTCTGCGGTGTTTTATTTTCTGCTCCTCTCCCACTGACTCAAGCTTTTTATTTCTTTGTTTCTTCAGTAGATTCTCAAACCCTTTCTAATGCTTACTACCACCAAAGAAATATAGGTAGAGACTAACAACAACCAACAGGAATGAAAATACAGTAGCCCAGTTATGTTAAGGATGAAAAGATGCACTTCTTGGTCTCTTGTGCCTCTTACATTAACCACATGTAGCATAAATACTAAAGAAAACTTTTAAAGGTCAGATCAAAAAGGGTGGGTAGGACTGAGTTGGTTGTAAGGGAGGCTGGGTCTATCTTCCTGCTCTCAATTGTGAGCAAGTGTTGCCCAGGTGTGTGAAGAGAAAGTCAAGGAAAAGGTCAAAGTTTTTAAGAAATCCATAGGCCTCTTTTGAAACTTTGTTTCAGTTGTTCCTGTTATACTATAGCTTGCATGCATACTAAGACACTGTCCACTGAAAAATGACATGAACACATGAAGTGATCTTACAGTATGGTGATGTATAATGTGTGATCTCCAGGGCTCTATTACCCACAATTAGAGCATACTTCATGACAAAAAAAGCATTTGTCTGTTTCTTCTTGTTTCCTTCCTACAACTTCCCCCAGCTGACGCTCCTACTGAAAGCAATAATACTGTACAATCCTGAAAAAAATTGACCCCAGTCTTTAACTTTTCACATGGCAGAGGCAACAGTGACTTAAATCATGAATAGTGACGTTTAGATGATTTAGATCTTAAATCCACACAGAAACACACACACTGCTTACAGAACTGGTACGGGACAAGACCCATCTTGCATCTCAACAGATTCATCAGTTTAAATCAGTGCAGTTGAAGCAAACTATGCATGTAGTCCATATGCCCTTTTCCCCACCCATGTCCTTCAGGTCTTCCTGGGTAATCCTGATGTGTTTCCAGGCCAGATGGGGGTATTTAATCCCGCTATAATTTTTTAGGTCTTCTATCAGGTGGATGTGCGCAGACGCTCACAGTCCAATCATAATGTGGCTTCAACAGTCACCTCAAGGTGACACTCACATTCACAATTTAGTGTTTCCAATTAACTGCATGTCTTTGGACTGTTGGAGGAAGCCAGAGTACCCAGGGAGAACTCACACAAACAGGGGGAGAACATGCAAACTCCACACAAAAAGACCATGGCTTGATGGTGGAATTGAGTCTGATATTCATCTCTGACTGACGCTTGCATTTCGAAGCTGCATTTGTTCCTAGCACAACGCAACTGAATCTCTGAATATCTGTCTGGACTGTTGAGTTGCACTTTTGTTAATGTAGGCATCATGTTCTGATAGTTAAAAAAACAAGAGAGTGAGAAAGAAAATAATTCCCGTTATGCTGCATTTTTTAGACGTTTCTGTTGTCACGGTCCCTAAATCCATCCCTAAACTGCTTCAGTTCAACAAACGTTTAATAATGAAAGCTTGATTGCTTACAAAGCACAAACACAAACAAGGGAGATGGGGAGGAAAACAAACAAAAGAAGACCATGAGCCAGCCACACAATAGAGTCCATCTTCTCCCCTAAACTAATATTAGTAAGATAAACTAATCAAACTAAAAAACTGCCAGTAACTCCCAACTCAGCTCGTAATTCATAAATAGAAACCGGAGAAGCAGCAGAAGGATACCAGTGCTGTTAGAGGTGATGGAGGGACTGAGGCGTCAACTGCTAACTGCATGCTCTGTCTTTTCTGGCTTTATATGTGTAGCACTGAGGCTTCTGCAGCCAATCAGAAGTACGGATAAATTAGAGGAGAGAGCAGGATGAGAGACAAGGAAGATAGAAACACAATGGAAGGGTAATAAATGTCTGTGCACAAGTATTTTAAAGCTCGGCGATGCTAAATCATTTTTTGCATTTTGGTTTTTTTTTGTTTTATTAAGTGAAAGTAATGAGAAAAAAAGCAATATTTGATTTCTTTTTAACAATTGGAATTTAATCTCATTTTTTGGACACTTAAATCATCAGATCATTGATGGAGGCTAAAAGAAAACTGGTAAAATGAATGTTGCTTCATTCAAACTATTTTATAATCATTGCTTTGGAGGGACACATTACAAATTGAAGATGCAATGACTAACCAGCAAGGATATAGACATATCTCAGCCTTGATTATAACGTGTATTAAAAGCATCAGGTGGCCTTGGAGCAACTTGGGTTTTTTAAAATCTCCCAGTTTTGGTGTTCCCTCTTTTTTCCCCAGTTAACATTTAGCCTTCAGTTGGTTTTCTTTGTGAAGTTTGCTTTTAAATCCAAGTGGTTTTGAACTGTTTGCTTTTGCATACCCATCCCTCCCATTCTGTTTCAGTGACAGTGATGTATTTTGGTCCTCCTGCTTACACAGATAGATGTGTCTCATATTGTAACCCTCATTCTTAAGAGGAAATTGTCAGCCTGTGTAATTGCATGTGTCTCTCTGTAACATAAAGTAAACAGCTGAAAGGAGATCGTGTCAGTCACATTTCTGGCATGTCAGTTTATATTGACTCTCCAGTTTTATGTTCAGCATGTATATATATGACCATATATGACATTCAGATATTGAAATGAAGACACCGCTATCCAAAAGTATCAACAAAATGGAGCACATTATGTTTTCTAGACACATATACTGCTGCTGAGACAGCATGTTTTCATAGCTTCAAAGGGCAATACACTGACTCGCATTCACTTCCTGCAGACTTACTAACATTACTATAACTACAACTTGTTCAACTCTAGCATTACCTTAATCTTAACTTAACCTTAACCTTTCACTAAGCTTTTCCACAATGACATTCTATTAGAAATTTACAGTAGGTCCCCACAAGATAAGTAATGCGTGCCTGTCCACCCACCTGCGCGC
>NW_024582444.1:47251-55713 GCF_018398535.1 Haplochromis burtoni
ACACACACACACACACACACACACACACACACACACACACACACACTCAAATGCTTACGGTAAGACAGGAATCCATTATCAGTATGGAGTAGCCGAGAGAGAATGTGAGTGATGTGGTATGAGTGGGTGGGGTGCTAATGTGAATGGATGCTTCTCATATATTGCGTGCAGCCACCAGTCAACTGAAGTGATGACTTTGTGCATTCACGCTGAGCGGAGGACTTCCTGTGATCAACTTGGTTATGGTGTGATGAATGCGAGTCAGAACGACTTCATTTTGGAGAGGCGAGGTACTGGAAGCCTCTGTGGCAGGATGTGATGGCTCTGTTTTTGAATTCAGCTAGGAGTAACTTTCACACTGATAGACTCACCGGAGGTTCTGGTGCAGCAATAATCAAAGTTCATGTCTGGTTTATTTTAAATTGCCGCACGCTGCTGTTGTCCACTCTGTTGTAACGTCGTTGAGTCTGTTTCTTCCAGCTTTTAGTGAATTTAAGTCTGTCACACCCCACATTTCAGGATCTGTGTTTGTTTGAAATGGAAACAGTTGTTTTATTTCATTTTAATGCACTAACAAATAACAGCATGTCAACAATTAACCTGTATACTTAAAAACTGGTGTTTCCTTCATATTCTTGCTGCAAAGACCACTTCTTTTGCATTTTCATTGATTGATCATTCTTTTTTTTTTTTCAAGCATAAAAACAGCAATATTGAAATCGTAAAAAAAGCCCTTACTAATGTCTGCAGTCTTCCTTATGGGCTGTGCACACAACTGCAGCAACCTCCATCAACAATGCAGGGCAGCTTGCCCAGGAGGAAAAAAACCTTCAAAAATGGTCTGTGAATCACTCTGCTCTCCTTGTTGAGCCTAAATGCTGTGAGTGCATGGTAATAACTGAAGACAACTCACAAAATTGCTGTGGTCATACAGTTTGCTGTTGTTTTAAGGAATGCATAAAAAAGAAACTGCAAAAAACTTGACATTTGAATCTAGTACCAACGTTTAAATTCTACAGAAAAAACACTTTACGAAGAAGAATTTAAAAGTCACTCTCTAAATTCTTACCAATGGGCCAGCTAAGGGAATTTCGTGTTACTGATATAAGAAATTCCATTGTAGACTCAATGGGATCTTCTTCTCCCCCCTCCCCCTATCTTCTTAACATTTTTTAAAAATTATTAGCAATTTTATTACTTGTAATCACTTTAAAATGACAGATTTTATCTAAACCATCTACCCTTGGATTTAATATTTCTTGTAAATGTTAATTTTATACTTGGGAAATGATTTAGAATAACTCTGGAACAGTGTTCTCCCAACTGTCATTGGCTTTTGCGTCTAACAAACTCCAGTTGGGCAGTTCCCATATAAGTCTTTCTGAAAGGCCTCTCAACAGTGAATGAGCGAGTCAATCAGTCACTGCTACCCCTTAGTTTCTTCAGCTGGTGCAAACATTCGTCTAAGCCAGCCAATAATCTCTGTTTGCCCAGGAAATGTTTCTCGCGATTCCACGGCGTTATATGCACCATAAATTGTAAGGTCATGTGTTATGAAAGAGGTTATCTGATCTGGTATTATTAAGTGATATTTCCACTTCATGGGCTGGCTTTCACTGCTGCTTCACGCGCTCATGGATCATCAGATAAGGCAGCGCTTTGACAGGCAAGCTATTGGCTGCCAGTGCCTCTGGAGACTCAGAGACTCCACAGCTCATGCTGGCAGCAGAAATGGCCCTCATGTATGCATAAACACACAGACACAAACATACACACGCACACAGATGCTCAGAAATACAGAAATGCATGCAGAAATACAGACACACAAACAAATAACTGCAGTGGCAGGTAATAACTTTATTACACTCAACCCATTTTCTTATTGTTTGCATAATGAACATATGAGTGGGGTGGTTCTGGCCAGTGGTTGAGAAGATCACACAGTTTATGGATTGATCTTCTTCCCATGTGCTGAAGTGGCTTTCATATGGATAGTGAATACCAAACGGGTACCAGTTAGTCTAGGTCAGGCAAACACCACAGCATAGCTGACCGCTGCTGGTGCCTGAGCGGCCAGTGAACTGGTGAATGAGTGGAACATTTTCCCAAATAGTGCACACATATTACACTTTCCAATTTTAAAGAAAAAAGGTCATAGCCATGAGGTAGTTGCACTTATGGTGCAAAGGTATGTGAAAATGTGTATAAGAATTGTTACCAAATAACAACAATAACAACAAAAATAAGTATTAAAATTAGCTATAACCTCAAATTTAAAGATTTGGTGAATGACAATCAAATGATTATTATTTAAGTGTTAATAAGATATTGTATAATATTTAAAGATGTGAATGGTGCAGCTTTTTCCTGATTCTGATCACTACCAATAACTTGGTTTTGGGTATCTGCCAGTGCCAGTGTTTAATTAAAAATCTGTATTCCTCAGCAGAAACTCGCTCTTTTAATGTTTTTAAGAAACCATTAAGTTTGACTTAAACAGCTTCCCTAAATTGAAAAAATTCCCAAAATAAATCTGTGGAATCTTTGGTATTTATTATTTGAATAATAAATGAAAACAGCCCCAGGTAAAAAAAAAAATGTATTGCATCTGATTTATTTTCACAAGTATTATTTCAGATCAAAGTGAGAGTCATTAGATTACAAACTGCTACCAAGTGTAAAAAATGTATAAGTAATTTTTAATGGCTAAACTGTACAAAGCAGCATATTTGTATTAATGATATATTCTAAAAAATGCAACTAACTAGGGATGAACCAGTGATGTGCTCAGAAAACTGAGAACTTCCCTGAGACCAGCTTGTGAACCAATATCCTAACCAAATATTACTAGTCTGTGCAAAATACTTTTCTGTACTAGACGAAAATTAAATAATACAATAATCTAAAATTATACAATAATCTAAATTATTTAACAAAATAAAACCTTTCAAAACATCTTGCTGCTGTGGTGTGTAGCCCGTTGTGTTGGCAAATGCAATCTGTCATGTAACTGGACAAATGTGACCTTTAGAGTTTTGAGATGTGATCTGAAACTCAGATTTCCTGAAGCTTCACCAAGTTTGAAAGAAAAACTAACATTCATCAACACACTACTCTTAAGGACTTTTTGCAGATTTAGATTGTTTCTCCTCTTATTGTCAGAGGGCACATCACATGATCAAAGAACAAGTGGGACACTATGAAAAGACGAGATGAAAGAGCAAATGAGTCTTGTTTTCACCAGTGTTCTTTTTAAAGCAGTCTAAAAGCACCCAAAAGTAACTCTCAGTGTAGAATCTCTGAGAGAGAAATGACCTTGAGGTTTGCCTAAAAAACAAAAAGATTCTTCACAGTCTCTTTCAGGGTGGGGGCCTTTGAAGTCATGATTGTTCTGGCTGAAACATACTGGGTGTCTTTTGTACATTATGATACCAGTGCTGATGGCTCCAGGAAATGTCTGGTCCCAAATGGAATTCTCTGTTGAATTCAATTTATGTGTGTTCCAGCGTGCTCTGGGGACCACTAGCTTCACAGCATACTATACAGTGGAAAAGATATATAGCATGGATGTTTCATCCTGATTTCTGCAACACCCAGCCTGGGGCCCAGAGCTGAAATGAACAGGAAGAAGATTGCCTGGTGCATAAGTAAGAGTGCGGGTAGAAGGAGCTGTTGATGGAGTTCCCGCTTGTTTGTCATGTTTTTAATTCCCCTAATGTTATTTGTTATGACTTTTTCATGAGCGCACCATGATTAAAAGTATGAGCTTTGTGTTGACACAATGACAGCTTCAAAATGTGATCTGATAATATCAAAGCAGGAGCACAATCCAAGATTTCTTATTTTTAATCTTCACTTGGCAGCAATTATATAACTTTCATCATAGTCACACCAGATCCTCCATTATTTATGTGAATAAAAAAAAAAGGGAAAGAGACAGATATCGGACTGTGAGTGGATATTGTACTGGACAAACATAAAGAAATAGTGCAATATTTTATCTTGAATATGGTGTAATGCTTCATCCTGAAAGATGCTGCCGTGTTGAGTAAATTGTTAAGGGCAAAACAGAATGCAATTATGCCGTCTGACTGCATGGTTATATTTCCATTTTCAGCATGTTTCCTCACATGGAATTTGCAAGTGATTAAGTAGGCTATTTATTTCTCCGCTTGTCTCGCTTGTTTCATGAGTTAAAGAGGTTGTATGTGGGTTTTGTTCTTAGTCCCACAGTGTCTCTAATGCGCTGTTTGCTGTAGCCTTTCGCCTTATGTTATCAAGAAAGATGCAAGCTGTATTCACCTCTGTATTTAGTGATTGTATAATATCTGAACTAAAAGATTGGTTCAATTTATGATTTCTATGCAAACTTGATTTGCATAAAAGCACAAAATTACACCAGCCGCTTCCAACAACAGACACACTAATTTGCATGTTAGTACATGATTGGGTAAGTGCTGACCATCTGCCTGACATTAGAGGAGTGACTGGATGATTGCATTTGATGACAATTAGGACACACTAGAGTCTAGTGCCAAAAAAGACATGACCAAGATATTTTGTACAGTTACCCGAACATCTTGTCCAGAGTGCTCTCTTATGAGAGAGTCTACCATTATCATCACTAGGTGAGGGATAGTTAACTCAAAATGAAGCTGTCTTTTGCAGTGCCATCTAACTCCACTGTCTTTCTCTCACCACGATTTAAGAAAAAGTAGTTCTGACAAATGTGCACTGTGTCAGCCTTTGCATGTATCCTGCTTCTAAATTCTCCAACCTAAAAATCTTAGAAACATGGTATTTAACCAGCGCTCCTCATCACCTTAAAACCGACACTCAGTAAAAAACTTAAATGTCATTAGGTCCTCTTAAATAAGAGATATTTAGAGAATGATTTCTACAATGATTTCACACCAAAAATATTTAAAGTGAAGCTCCTTTCCTTTTTAGTATTTAAATTATTAGTATTAAAATTCAGATTTGTATTTAAAAGAGATTTCAAGTGACTTTGGCTCACTGGCTTGTTTTGTAAACTGCAACTATGCTGTTTTTGTTCACTAGTAGTAAATTACAGCTGCTTTTTTCATGAACTAAGTTCTAATTAACTGTCTGTATACAGCAGCACCACCACAGCGACGGTGTTACAAAACAGCATATAATTCGAGCAGAACAGGTTGAGTTCCTCTAAGAATTAGTACCATAACCATTGACTGGAAACCTTAACACTAAAAAAAAAGATCTACGGTCTCGGCAGACTGTTCGATGTGTACATAGGTAACAGATTCGTCATTTCTTCTTCATAAGATATATCATGATTCTGTTTGATATATCAGAATCATGATATATCTTGATTCTGATATAGGGATGCACCGATACCGATACTGGTATCGGGTATCGGGGCCGATACTGTAAAATGTGTGTGTACTCATACTCGTAAAAGTTAACCGATACCATGAACCGATACTAACTTATTTCATTAATCAGAGGGTGGCTTGTCATTTTTGTTGTAGTTTTTTAGATTGGCCACTAGGGGGACATCCCGCGCTAAACAGGCACAGGGTTAGACGAGTCAGACTGGCAGCTCCAGATAAAAAAAGAGAAACTGGAGGCTGCTGTAGCTAGGCTAAACAAAATGTCAGCAGTGTGGACCGGAACAGCCAACTTTAACTCAGGTTTTGGAAAAGCGATGAAAAATGTCAAGAGAAAATCCACGGGCAGTTAAAATAACAGAGGCTCTGACTCATTTTATCGCTCTGGATGACCAGCCAATGCCAGTCGTGGAAAACATAGGATTCTTCTCAGCATACTCGAGCTGCGATATGAAATTCCCAGCCGCCCACACATCAGGGAGATAATGGTGCCAAAACTTTCTAAAGAGGTAAAGACAAGCAGTGTGTGCGCGATGTCAGTCCTTGGTTTAACGGCACAGTGGACTGATGATCCACGGGCAGATGGGGAGTTCGTTCGTCAATGCCAAATACTTTCGTTATTTTGTTTGCAATAATTTGACAGAAGTGCTTATTTTTCACTTGAAATTTTTTTGTGGTCATTTTTATTAAGATATTATTTATTATCGGCAGAGAATAAAATAAAACCTGTCTTTCAATTCATTGCATGTGTGTGTGTGTGTGTGTGTGTGTGGGTGGTAGAAGTATCGGTTTTTGTACTCTGTATCGGCAAGTACTCAGATCCAAGTATCGGTATTGTATCGGTTTGAAAAAATTGGTATCGTTGCATCCCTATTCTGATATATCATGAATGCAGACATGTATGTCACACATACAGACACATATTTGTAGACATGTGTCTGTATGTGTGACATCACACATACAGACACATGTCTACAAACGAACACATAGACCTATAATTCATATATAATGTATATGCAATGCATAACTATTTGGCTAATGCTCAGTCATTTCCTTGAAAGAAAATATAGTGTCGCAGAGACACAGATAATAATAATAGAGAACTTTGGTTTGAAGCAACTTTACAATTGCATGCTATTAATGAATTAATTAGAGGCCGCTTTCTGTGAGAAGGAGGGAGGCACACAATGGCAGATAGAGTGAGTGCGTTTGAATTTCTTTTAAGCAAAATGCCACCAATACCCTCTGTGGCTGGAGGGCGAATCCTCCCTTAATAACAGTGAAGTGTGAGTGAGGTTGTTGCCGCTTTATAATCAGCAACTTTACCTTATCCAGGAAATTAATCTTAATATTCCTCCTCAAGCATGCTCTTTATAGCAGCACAATTTATATTCATATCATCACCTCAGGGGAGTTTTCAGAACAACAACTTACAGAGCAGCTTCACTGAAGCAATTGGACACTGTGTCTTGTGCTCACGAACATTCTGCATGTAACCATCCACCTAACCTTTAGGTAAACCAAATTGTGTTGTAAATGCCAACTGGGCTGCTATCGATAAGGTGAAAGAAAAAGGTTAAATGGTTAAAAGAATTTATTTTAAAAAAAAGATGTACACAGTGAGGCAAATTAAATTTTTTATGTGAAAGTAGCTTCTGTGTTTCTCATGCTGTTAATTGACATGACAAGATTATGTCCTACTGCCCAAGACTATGCACCTTTGCTTTTATTCAGACAACAATAAGCCTTTTCATTTCAACTTTATTTTATTAGGAACTCTGAAGTATAAAATGTCAAAGGCATGGACTTGAAAGACTGCTGGGAGCTTTGCGGTTTTAATTTGATATTTGGCATGTCATGGAATGTATTTTCTTTGTACTTAATGCATAGAAGAAACTTTTGAAGTACAATGTTTGCTAGATTAGAGTGTGGAGCTTATAGCTTGTGGCACGTATCCTTGTCTTTGCAGTGCTTTCTGAGAATTGTGTGACTTCTGAGAGATGGTGGCAATACATGAGTTTCTGGATATTCTATAAAACAGCGATACTCCATCAATCTACCCATACCCATCAGCCGTATGTTCTTAATCACTAACAGGGGAGCAACTGGGAATTTGAAGTACAGTACAAAGTACTGCACTTAAGATAATGCTAATGCTTTTAAAGTCAGGTGGTTAAAAGTAAAAGTATTACCAAACTGATTTAAGTATATATGGTAAAGGAAGAAGAAGAAGGAGGGATGCAATGCCCCTTGTAAGGTAAGCTTTTAGATAAGGGAGTAAAAAAGACAAGAAAGGAAATTGGGTGAATAAAGAAAAAACAAATATTAGCAGTATCTTAGGCTGTGCTATCTTCTGTAGAATAGTGCAAAAGTGAAAGTAAGTTAGATATCTTGCTATAATACGCTCTGTCTGTATGATTGTTTATTTCTTTGTCTGCAAACTTTTCCTAGACCATTAGGAGGAAGACACACAGGTCCATTATAGGCCACTGAAGGTTCTTAACTATGTCATAAATTATAGTATCATCATGTTGCCAAGAAACCACCCCAGAATAGGGTAAAACAGCCTGGTTTTAGCAATTATACATCTGTTAACATGTTATAAAAAAATAGTATCATTTTTGTTACAGTAAAATCAAATTTAGATACAAAAACTGTTTTATATAACTATTGAACTATATACTTGATTTATTATTGCCTGGCAACCTCCTAATAGGGGCTAAAATTACTAGCTTTTAGTATACAAATAACATCTACCATTCTCCCCCCCTTTCTCAGTGTGATTATTTTGACCAGTTTACCAATGACACGAACAGTCCCAGTAATGCACATGTACTAGCAGGTTAAATGAATGAATATATCTGGAAAAAAACAAATAAAAATTAGCCCCTAAAGGCAGGGTGGATGTTAAAAAAAGTCTAAAAAAAACTTTAGTAAACATAAATTTAATACCAGTGCATTTATTTTATTTTTTTTTAATTTAGCTCAGGGTTGTTATTTATACATATCTTTTCATGTCTAGCATTAACTGTGAAACAAGTATGTGCTCGCATAGAGGATGATGAAAACATGTTATAAATGCAAATGAATTTT
>NW_024582444.1:55733-88348 GCF_018398535.1 Haplochromis burtoni
ACAAATAACATCTACCATTCTCCCCCCCTTTCTCAGTGTGATTATTTTGACCAGTTTACCAATGACACGAACAGTCCCAGTAATGCACATGTACTAGCAGGTTAAATGAATGAATATATCTGGAAAAAAACAAATAAAAATTAGCCCCTAAAGGCAGGGTGGATGTTAAAAAAAGTCTAAAAAAAACTTTAGTAAACATAAATTTAATACCAGTGCATTTATTTTATTTTTTTTTAATTTAGCTCAGGGTTGTTATTTATACATATCTTTTCATGTCTAGCATTAACTGTGAAACAAGTATGTGCTCGCATAGAGGATGATGAAAACATGTTATAAATGCAAATGAATTTTGATGTCATGATCTAATATGGTTTAAGGTTTTGTTGCATAAATTAGTATCTTTACAACAAGCACCTTGATGGCGTATTTTCCTTATTGAAAGAATGAGACATATTGAGGACTGACTTTGACAAATCTGTTTTGCTCTCCATGTCACGATTACACATCCCAAGTCCTTTTGATATCAGTGGATTACAGCCTCTTTCAGGCCACAGGTAGTCACTGGAGTAAGTTGCCAAGATGATTTACAAGCATGCGTTTGTAGGGCTCAGAGTACCCAGCTGATGGACAGGGATGCACATTCTGCTTCACATTTATCAGTGACACTTCAGTGCCCTCTAATGCCACCTCATAGCAGATGTCCACTAAGGTAAACGGGACAGGATGATGACATACTAAGCTGACCTAAACCGGTGTGCACAGTGCACTCACACAGTGCACCCAGAGGGACAAACACCTCAGTGTGTTCTTTGTGGAGCTTGACGATTTAAAGAATCTAGACATATATGACCTGGACAAACACAAAAAACACCAGAACGAGTTACTGACTTTCTTTCTTTACTCCTTTGATTTCGAATGATTACATTTTCAACAAAACAAACAGAGGAGACTGAAAATGGTCTGTAAATCAAAAACAAAAGGTGATTAAAAGGGAGCACGAAGAAGCAGTGGCTTATCCAGTCCTGACCTTTAGTTTGCCTACAAAATGGTAAAAATACACATGCACCCACAGACAAATACTCTCTCATATCTCCAACATAATGATATTCCCATTTTATACAATAGCACAGATAAAAACAAACAAAAAAAAAAAACCCCAACAAAACAGACAAAACAAATTATACATGAATGATGTATTGCTCATATTTGTTCTTAAATTGTGCAATATTGTTACTGTTTAATTCATAACGTTTTTTTAATCCAACCAAAATTTAAGTTTATTATTTACTTTTTTGTCAACATCAAAGAGCTGTTTTAAGTGTTCCCCAGAACAAAAAACGTCAGGTGGTTTTTGTATCATGTACAAAAACAACAAACCATACTATGTTTGTCACTGTACAGATGTCACTTATATACATAGTAAACAGTATGGGACCCAATACTAGACCTTGTGGGATACCACAAGTAATATTCAAGCACACAGATTTTGATTGACCAATTTGTACAAACTGCCGGTCTATTATCAAGATAACTTTTTTTTTGTTTTATACCCCTCTCATACCATTAATTTCCATTTTTTTGGAACAATATGTTATGGTCAATTGTATCAAAGGCTTTTCTCAGGTCAATAAATAAATATCCCCACTCTAAAGTTGTTTTTTTTTTTAAATTATTTATGCAAAATGCAAAACTAACAAAGAAAAAACTGTCAGAAAAGTTAAGGAAATAAAATATCAGTGGCCTCCAATTCTAAAATCATTCCTGTTTTGGAGGTTGTCTCATTGTTGGCCCTCTAGTGCACCTGCTGTTAACTTCATTGAGACCAAAACAGCTGAAACTGATTAAAAACCCTCTCTGCATTTTAACAGTCCAGATCAAGTTTTTAGTGAAGTGGCTAACCTTAAACGTAAAAGCTAAGGGATAACTAAGGCGAGTTAGCACCACAAAATTCTAATCAAAGCAAGCTAGCGTTAAAAAACTCTAATCAGGCTAAGTTCAAGCATGCACCAAGGTTAACACAGAAAGTTCCGCACTATGAACAAGTCCAACAAACAAAGTTCGAAGAGGGAGGCACAAAGGGCAAACTGCATGTTCACAGCTAAGCAGCAGCCACTGAGTGAAGGACCTCCAGCCTTTTGTAGCCGCAGGTGAGCATGATCAGCCACTGATTGCCTCTTGGAGTATCACAGGATCCCTGGGCAGCCAATTGTCTGCGTAGACTGTCACACTGCAATCTGCATAGAAGAGGGCCGGAACAAGTCTCCAAGTAACCAATCATCCACGAGTCCTAGCACACTTGGATTTGCATGAACAACAACAAAAAAAGGCAGTCTCACTCTATCCAAGGCCCAGGGCCATAACAATTAAATATGGCACTACCTTTGGTGAAGTAAGTTTCATGTTTATTCCTCTATCACACTTCTTTGGATCTGAAAATGCCATTCATTTGAGTCTTCTGGGAAGTGGGTTGTGTCGAACATAACCATATGAAATTGCTCTGGAATTGGGGCATAGCTCATTTATCTCGCTCTGTTTTTCTACACAGTGTTTAATATTCAGTCTCTTGCGGTGGTGGGAGACATTCAAATGCAGTTTCCTCTTATAAACCTGCTGCAACTTTCTGTGTCTGAGCCTGTAGTGGTGATGGCCATATGCGGACATATGCCCCTGTTGTATATTATGAGGCATTTGCAGTTACATTCTGAAAGTCTGTTATGAAAACTTATAGCTCAGATGAACAATGTAATTACATTGTTGGTTTAATTTCCTTTATATTACAGGATAAAAATCATTTAGCTTTTACGTATAGCCAGGATCTGTGCTTTCCACCCACCCACACACCATTAGGCAAGTTTGCCTTCTCTCTTCAAACGTTTTTTTCCCTGTTTGGGGCTTTTGGAAGGAGCTGAAGACTTTTTTTCTCTCTCAAAATCTCGCACACATCAAAGTAGTCAGGTTACAAACAGATAAAAGAAGTTATGGAGGAGAGGGAGAGACCACAGAGAAAGAGATGATGGGAAATATACAGAGAAAGAGAGGAGAGAGGCGGCAGGGAGGCAGAATGTACTGTATCTCATCAGTTGGATGTATTTTTGTTTCCACATTCACTCACATGCTGCGGAATGGCACCCCACCTCTTCATTCCACACCCACCCACACCCACCCACCCACATACACACACACACACACACACACACACACACACACACACACACACACACACACACACACACACAATTACACACCTATGCACACAAGCACAATAACTTAGAAGAATGTCACTTTATCAGCAGCAGTGTGGAAAGAAAGTAGAATAGCTGAGAGGCAGCATCTCCAAAAGTCCTCAGTGATTCAGGACTAAACAGTTGAGCCTGCTAATAAGAATCAACAAAGCTGAAAAATCACTTGTGGCTATTCAGCATTTGTTTTCACACCTCTATTAACTTTTCCTATTATCTCCTCTTTTTTTGTTTTGCTTCTCATCTCTCCATCTGCCTCTCCTCTCCACTGCCACTCTTAGTCTTTGGCTATCTTTCACACTCTTTTCTTTTTTGGATGTCCTTAAGCACCCCCAGTTGAAAAAGAAACCTTTGTTTGGCTTTCTATTATCCCCTCATCCTCTCTGCTTAACTTTCTTCGCCTTTTTACTCTGTGTTGCTCATTATACCCCTTCTCCTTCTCCATCGACCACGATGCTCAAGTTCAGACCACTGCACCAATTTGGCCTGACAGCGAATTATGTTGAAAAAAAATCCCGCTTTGCTAAGCGGCCTGTCCTGGACTGAAGTTCAGACAGATAGGACATGATGGGAAGGACTGTCAGCCTAGAAATTGTGTGGCTATTGGAAAACAAAGAGCCAGAAGAGAACCCAGCAAAATACAGCCAGTTTACTTTCTTTGTAATTTTTAATATCTAGTGTTCCAAGTGCCACATCAGTTAAATGGCAACATATAATCACAATTATTGCTTTATTTTATTCCTTTTTGCAATTTTAATACCACTGAGTTAGAGATAGATTGAAGTCCATGTTAGTTCTTTCTGCACATTTAAAAACATTGCTCTGAACAACAAAAAACCCCAAAAAGAGCTTGCATGTCTATTTCACCACAACCAATATAAATGTGCTAAACTCATTCACACAGTTCACTAATCTACTGAACTGCAGTCTCATCTTACAAGAGACAGAAAGAAATACAAAACCTATTGGCATGCAGGCAAGCATAGACACACACGCACCATCAAGACACAGAGTCAAATGGCAATCCCAGCCCCAAAAATCACATACTACACACACGCACACACACATATGCGCACACACACACACACACACACACACACACACACACACACACACACACACACACACACACCAGCACACACACACACACACAACAGCACACACAAACACACACACACACACACGCACACCAACACACACACACACACACACACACGCACACACACACACACACACACACGGCTGGTTTCTTGGGCATTCTTTGCCACTTTGTTGTCTGGTTGCCAACAGCCCAACTGTACTTGGTGTTGGAGTCTAAGTGTGTCTGGTCATATCCAAGACAGCTTTGGGGCAAAGTCTAATTCCTGCACATTCAATAGCAATCTGATTAGAGCTCTAAATTGCTTTTCCGCCCAGCCTCTTAGTGCTTTAACAGTTTCTGTCTTCCCCAAACACCATATCTCAGACCTTTTCACTATCTTTCTTCTTCTCTGTCTGCCTCACTCGTTTTCTATCTTTATAATTACTGTCCAGCTTTCTATCTCTTTCCCTTTTTGTACTTATCGCTCACTTCCTTATGACTACTATACTGTCTCTAATACTGCTGCACATCTCACTTTCTTTTTACCTTCTTAATCTTTTGATTACTTCACTTGATCTGGTTCCCACTGTTTTCCCACTGTTTTGTTCTCCTTCCAGTTCCATGTTTTCTTTCTTTTTCTTCTTCCATTTTGTAATCACCACATACGTTTCTAGGGGTTTTCCTTTAACTGCAATAGTCAGAGTGGAGACTGTTTTCCAATCTTTTCCACACTCACCCATTAGCCCATTAGAGGCACGATGTGCATTATTTTGGTCTCAGTGGACAGCCTATCTCTTTCAGCGCAGTCAGAGAGTCCCAGTGAATGTTATGTAGCCAATCCAAGGGGGTCCAGCACGCCTTGTTAGATGTGTCTCAAGCTTGAACGATTAGCAATTACACTGTCTGGCTAAACTTCTTGAGACTTGATGGAGTCAGCACTCTTGTCCAATCAGCTGTCTGAATGAAGCTATTTTCTGCTAAGAGTGGCTAAGTTCTGTTGATGGCAGGTGTTACTGTGTTTGAAAGTGAAGGTGCATCAACAGAATAATTTGGCCTGGTCATCCTTAATACTGATATAAAATCATAATATGCACAATATCTTAACACAAAGTATAAAAATTCATCAACTAACAAATGCCACATCTATATTTTACTGCTACATGTTCTCATCTTTTTGTGTTTGGTAAACATACAGAAATCCTATGCAAGAACCCAGTTTCTTCCTCATGGTCCAAACAAAATGAATGTGAATGGGACATAGCATTATCTTCTACCATGTTTCTGGCCTATGATTGACTGGTGACATGCCCATGGTTTAACTTCCAGTTAGGGTTGGCTCCAGCTCCCATCTTAACCCTTTGAAAAGATAACTGGAGTTAACTAATGTCTGAATACACTGAAGGCATTCATACATTATTAAAGGGTTTCAAAGGAGGTGGTAAAAAGGTGTAAATTGAATGAGTCATATTCTTTAATGAAGACATTGTGGAACCTTGATGATCACAAGGCTATAAGGAAGCTCAGCGGCATCCCCCAGCAAGGTCATCACTCTATTATCAAAGAATCTCTTGAGATGCATCTTGTAGTGTGTTGTTAGTCCACATGTATAAAATATATATCTCTGTTGACCGGTCATGGCCACTATAATTATAAAGAATTAATGGGAGTTAGGCTCAATAAGACCCAAACAGACCTGAAAACCCACTGCAAAAATGCATTACAATGACTTGTGTAATTGCTTTTCTATGGCAAATTCAGTATATTAAAAAGTGTTAGCAACTATTGAAAACTATTTTTATTTTAGTTAAAAAGACCCCAAACCCAAACTGTACTATTATTAACCCTCTAACATCTTCCACTTTTGAATGAGTTGAATAGCGTCTCATAACATATATAGTGACTCATAATATATTTTCATAACCATGTTTGTAAAAAAAACCCAAAAAACAAACAAGAAAAACCACCCAAAACAACTTTTGGGAAAATATTGCAGACTGATGAGAAAAAACTTTAACTTTTTGGAAGGCTTGAGTTCTGTTAGATCTGGTGTAAAGCTAATACATTGTTCCAACTGTCAAATACGGTGGTGGTAGTGTCATGGTCTGGGGCCGCTTTGGTGATTTGGGACCAGGACAATTTGCTGTCATTGATGGAATCATGAATTCTCTAATAGAAATTCCTGAAGGAAAATGTCTGTAATGTCTGTCTGTGTGTAGTGCAATTGGGTTGTGCAACAGGAGAATGATCCAGTGACACACACCAGCAGGTTCACCTCTGAATGGCTAAAAAAAACAAAATGAAGGGTTTGGAGCAGCCTAGTCAAAGTGTGGGTTTAAATCTTACTAAGATGCTTTAGCATGAACTTGAACATGCTTGAAAAGCCTACAGTTTTGAGTGGGAGAAATTCCTCCACAGTCATATGAAAGACTGTTACCACAAATGCCTGATTGCAGTTCTAGTAGGTTTAGAAGGGCTAAAAATGTTTTGCATAGGGCCATGTAGGTATGGTTAGCTTTTTCCCCTTACTAAATAAAATCATTATTTAAAAACTCCATTTTGTATTTATTCTGATTATCTTTGTCCAATGTTGAATTTTTTTTAGATGATCTGAAACGTAAGTGTGACACATATGCAAAAAATAACAAATCAACAAGTGGGCAAAGGAATTCTGGGCTAAAGTGAATATAATGGGATTACTCTGATGAAGTAGTGTCAAAAACATAGCTTCTTTGTGCAAGTAAAGGCTGTGAATTATTCAGCATGATCCACCCTGTTTTGACCTTTAGAAGTTTGCTTTCCTTGAGCTGAGAAGCAACTGATTCAGCTGCATTTTTCTGGAAGATGTGCAGAGAATCCTAATTGTAAGTGAATGTAGGCACTTTACAGTTGTTTCGATATCTGTTACAGTGATCAATCTAAAACTGCTGTGGATTACTAAATTGTAGTTGTTGTACAGTATATAGTAATTGGAGCACTTAGGGCAGTGACCCCTAAACTGGGCGAGTGATTCCAGGAACAGTCCCAGATATATAAATATTATACTTTTAACATCCTAAGCAGAAAATAATGCAATATTCTTATCCTACTTCTACCACTACCGTCACTGACCTGTTGGCTCAGCTTTGCTTATTATCGCATCACATCACAACACAATGCACACAAACCTTTCATTTCCATCCATCCCTCTGTCCACCTGTGTAACCCAAGGCTCTCCTACACCCCTTTAGTCAGTTCTGTGGCCTGTTGCCTGGACAGCAAAGTGATGGATTTGTTTTCATCAGACCTTGTGACCCCCCCCCTCTGGCCATACACAGTGCCCAGACTGAGAATGCCATTTAGCCCTCAGCCCCCGTTCTCTGCAAAGACTGTATATGACCTTTAAACTCCGTCTTGCCAACAGCATATTTACTGTGCTGATGCAACATATATAGAAAAGCAGAGGGAAAAGAGGGTAAAAGTGAAGAGAAGGAGGGGTGACAAAGGTTTATAAGCTAGGGCAATTTCATGTTGTACTCATTGATCACTGTCAGCATTTTGCTGAGATCATAGAGTCAGACATTTAAGCATTAGCTAAACAAGCTGACTAAGCAATGCTGATGAAAAAATATGAATCCATGAATTATTCTGATGACCATGTACATGATTAAACCAACACTTTGTATATATTTTCTTTGATTTAACTGATTTTACTTTAAAGCTCCTCATTGCAACTAATGTGTCCTAATATGACCTAAAAAAGAATAGTAAAATTGTAACCAAAAACCATTGCTAAGTATTTGTTGTTCTGTCTTAATGAATGATTTGAACACTGACAGAGATGCAGATACATCATTACAGTTACTAAAACAGCAGTACTGTTTTTCTTCAATGTAGAAGATAAAATAACTAAAAAGGGATTGTGAAATTATAATCGGTGTACTTTTATAAGTAGACTGATCAGACTTGTTGTCTAAAAATAAAGTGTATGTTCCCAGTTCATGTTAGTCTGTCGAAAGATTTGAACAGAGATGAACTAAAAAAAAAATTGTGGTTAGAACACTGCTTAAACCATTAGATTGCAAATTTTGTTGGCTCTCACTATGTGCTGCTGTAACATGCTTTATATACAAGTATAGCAAAGAAAAAAAAAGCTTTATACACTTAAATTCAAATAAACTTGGATTTTGAGCTAGTGTTGATCCCTTGTTATGAATAGACAGCTTCTCTTTTTCCTTATTTAATTCTCTTCATCTCTCCATCACCCATTATTTCTTCTAGCTATTCATTTTGCTGCTGCAAGTGCAGGGAGAAATGGATTTGTGCGGATCTTCAGCATAAGCACACTTGAAAACTGCAACAGGAGTGAAAAGGACGCATTGTTGAAGCCCAAACTCTTATGTCACTAATTGCTTTTTTAAAGTAATTACTTGCAGGACATAGGTGTCATAGGCGTTTAATACAACAACAAAAGTCAGGGTCATCAAAAAACAAAAAGACATATTCTTAAAAGTATGGAGGCATGAGTAACTGTAGTATTCTCCAAAATGAAGTCACTGACATTCTCTGGCGTCCAAACTATTTCTCTGATTTTTCCCACACACCATTCCAGTGGCAGACATGCAAATTTTATAGCCCTCTTACTGCCCCCTGCAGCAACACAAGATGTGTGCTTCATCGTGACAAGCCCTTAGCCCTTGAAATTGTCCTTCCATCACTTGCCTTGTCTCTTTATGTTATTCCATCTCTCTGTCTCTCTCTCGCTCTCCTACATGCTCTGTGTTGCTGAGCCACTCTATGACAAGTCCTCACCCCCTGCATGTTTTATTGGTTCAAGCAAGTCATTGCAAAGATGCCTCAAACAAATTTTGAGGATAGATATGTGGCTGCATGGAGGAAAACAAGGGGGAGGGGGATGGCAGGGTGAGTGGGTGGGTGTGCTTCTTCAATTCCACTCCCTCTAGGCCTCATACAGCAAAATACCAGCGCTAGAAATGTCAGACACGCTCACTGCTCTTTCTTTCACTCTGTGTTTGTCTGGCTCACTCTGCAGAGGCACATTCCCCATTCCTTTTTCTTGCAGCTCCCGCTGTCTGTGATTTTGACGTGCACCAAGCTTGTTTAGGCCATTGATAAGAAGGCTTGTCATTGATGTGTGGTCAAAGTGTTTCTCTGTGGAAGTTAGAGGTGGCTGTTTTGACAGCAGATAAGGGGGAAGGTGGGAGTCTGAATGCTAATGCATGACAAGGAGTCAGAAGCACCTTTCATCTATGGAGAACAGGGATGAAGCACAAGAGATGAGGGGAGACACCAGATACAGCACAGGGCAAGAACTTCAGCTACTGTTGTTTATTTTCTCATATTTCAACTGTTCTTTCACCCCATTAATGTCTGCCTGAATGCCTTACTCTAAAGTTCTCAAACACTTTTATGATTCTATGCTACAGATGCTTATGACTGCTTATTTTAAAGGTTTAAGTACACATACGTCCTTCAATAAAAAAATATAATTTGAGAAAGCAGCTTATTATAACACATGGTTATGTTTTATTGTCAAGTGGCATCTAGAGGTTATGGATATAAAATCAAATCAAGTCAGCCTACCATGTTTAATCACAAAAAACACTGATGTCAATGTCAATGCTTAAAAGGGTTTAATCAGTAAGAACCAATTAAGTTGATTAGGCAAGATCATCTATAGGGGTCATTAATACAGTTGCCAATAATTTTCTTTTTCAAATTTGGCCTAATGTGTAAATAACAATTGGAAAAGCTATGATTATAGTAAAGTTATGAGCACTGTTAGCGAGGCAGATGACAGGTTCTAGAAGTGGAAACAGTTCTACAGTTTCAGCTTTAACTGAGAAAGACCAGTCAGCCTTAATTGCCAGTCTGGATCCAAGGACAAAAAAAATGTTGCTTTTCAACTGGCCAAATAAATGATCTGGGGCATGAAGGTCTAACAAGTCTGACATATTACCTGGGACTAGTTCATTCCACTACTTGTAATTCAGGAAACAAAATGTAATAGTTAATTATAAAATGAACAAATACCCAGGCTAGGTGAGATATACCAATGTTCAAGTATGAAATTCATCCATTGAATGCCATGTGGCTAGGCTACTTGTCTCACCCCAAGAAAACTGCCAACAAAAGTCTACAGACAACCTACAAAATACAATAAGCAAAAAGAATGAACCAAAAAACAAAGATGGGTAGAAAAACACAGTGGACAAGCCCCCACTTTATGTTATGTCCTGGTCTAGGGGTATAGGAGCGCATCATAAGGGTTAAAAAGGGTGTCCCTGCCCTGGCCCACAAATCCAGACCCAACAGCCAATCAGCTGTTAAAGTTGAGGTTTATTGCTACCAATAACACCAAAACTGAAAGCATAAACTCTATTGTGAACAAAGGCCAAAATAATAAACAAGACAAGCTATTCGAAAGAAGTTTACTTAACCACTTAGTACTTAAAACCTACATGAAACAAAACCGAACAAAAGACAAGCACTATCTCTAACTCTCTAATTTAATAATAAAGAGAAAACCTACAAAAATTAAATAGGCGGTTTACCCAGTCTGCTTCAGTGCTATTTACAGTCTATTTACAATACTATATACAAATCCTGCTGCTGCTGCCAGAGGAACAACTCCTGGAGACAAGGTTTTTGAAGAACCCAGTTGATATTGGGGGCCAGTCAGCAGCTGCCAGGTCAAAGTCAGCCCAAAACAGTTCCTCCAATCAGAAAGAGGACCTGCAGAGACTCTTAAAGGCACAAAATACACATACACATGATTGAACTTAGCTGCATAAAATTGGGGCAAAGATCCTCAAACATAACCCAACTATTAATGTGTTTAACAAACCTTTACTATTACACTGTTATATACTAAGTAAAATTTCTAAACACTGATTTTTTGTTTTATTATTTGTGCCATCTGTCCTGCCACCAGCATACTAGGTTATAGGAAAGGTACACTCAGATTTCCTGTACACTCACTGATGGTGGAGGATTTTTAAAACCAGTGGTGTGTGGTAACTTTTATAGAAAGGCAAGCAAAAATGATTGTATTCTCTTTAATCTCCAGCATCATCTCCAGATACAACACGACAGAGCTGGATAAAACCTCATTCTCTTCTGATGGCTGAATCCAACAATAATAGATCTACTTCGCTGAGAAGTTCACTAATACTGACTAACAGCAGCAAAAACAGCCACACATACTGACAAGTTAAGGACATCCTCAACAACTTACCTCAGTATCACCGTCATCAATCAGAAAAGAGCTTCACCACCTCATCGATCTGTATTGGACTACTTTCACAAAATTTTACAGCTTCCTCCTAGTAAATAAATATGGACACATTTACAGTTGACATAAACAGTGGACTGACCTTTTACACACTTATTCATTTTAAGTGGGACAAGTAAGAAAACAGACTTTATTTCATTGCAATCTGTAGTCTACTGACATCTAGTGGTAACATTTTACATACTGTAAGAATATATAAATTGCATTCTATCAAGCAAGTGATTTTTTTAAATTGTTAATTATAAAGTGCTGTTGGAACCTGCACCTGTTTAACTTGGCTGTTTTATTCAACTGGATATAACAAGTGTTGATGTCTGCTCGCCATCACCAAGGCTTTCCTTGCTAACCTGCCAAAGGAATTATTAAAGGTTTCTTAAATGAGACTTGATAGCCAAGGTAGTTAAAAAGAGAAAATAGATTTTTTTAAGATTGTGAAAACCAGAAGCTTGTTAACTTTTGTTTCTCAAATCTGCAGAAATTTACTGTTCTCAGATCAGCGACAGCAAAGCCAGTAGCAGCTTGTCTAGCATGCTGGTCTTCCATCTTCCTTTAACTGATTGGAGGTCATGCATATGCGAGCAACCAGAAAAAGCTGCTGGCTGCTCTCAGCAAGTTTAAGCCACTGTTAATAGGTCATGGGCACACTCAAGATATCCTACAGATTTGAGTAGAATTGAAGTAAGCAGAGATGATCTTGCTTCCAGAGCCAGTAGCCAACCACAGCTTGCTGGCTTGCCTGCTCTGATGAAACACAACTACTTAAAACATGTAAGCTTGTGTAGAGTTGGTCAGTCCTCTTTTTTTTTTTTTTTTTTTTTTTTTTATTAATTAGGATAACTCTACCCCAGATGAAAATAACTGCCAAATATCCAATCTGGTTCCTGACATTAACAATTTGGCCCTCAAAATTAGTAATGTGGTGGCCTTGGATGGAATCAAATTCCCAGCCTGTTATTGTCTCAGTCTGCTCCTGCCTGTCAGCTTCTGTTTGTGAGCTTGTGTGCATTACATAGAAAGATAATTACTGTATGAACAGTACAATTACTTTCCCTTTGTATGTTAGTCACTTTTCCAATTTCCCTATAATATTGCGAGAAAAGCAACCCAATTACAAAGGAGCACTGTTCCAATTACATAAACATTGATGTCTACTGTAGTTTGGCAGTGGCAGCTGGTTGAATGGTGTTCTTATTATGCTTAGCTGTTGTTTCATTTCTCTCCTTCTTAATTGCATTTCCAGAAAACAAAAAATTAAATGGGTCAAGTGCCTTCTAAAATAACCCTTAAGAAAGCCTTCTATTGATAGGTAATTAGCAATGACTAATACATATAGATCAGGGCCAAAAGAATAAGAATAAATAAAAAGGTAAAAAAAAAAAACAAGCAAGAAAAAGATACCCGAGGAGGAAAAAAAGAAACTGAAAAAAAGACAGTGCTAGACAGTGAACCTAAACCGAATAAATTGTCTAAGAAAAATAAAAAGCAGAAGGAGGCACAAAGCGACTTCAAAACCTGCATGCCTCAGTGAGTTGCCCCCTAGCAAACCTGCAGCTGGGACATCTGAACACTTACCATTATCGGTGCAACCTAGCTTCCCACAGATCCACTGATAGCTTCTTGAGGGCAGTATATTGGGGTCAAGGAGGATACTTTCCCAGCAGCACAGCCTGCATTTAAAGCCACACCCCAGGTGTGGTGGGATAGAGATGAGCCTAGGGTCTAGCTATTGGCAGGGCAGTGGAGAGTTAACCAAGAAGACAACTCTGAGGACACAAGTCCACAGTGGCAAGTTACTTGGTCTTATGCCCTGTGAGTGGGGGGTTCTGACTCTCTCATTTGCTCTCTCTTGCTCTAAATTTCTCTCTCTCTCTCTCTCTCTCTCTCTCACCTCACACACACACACACACACACACACACACACACACACACACACACACACAAAATCCCTTTGCACTGTCAGCATTTGAGTAAGCATGCATTTGAATTAGCATTAACACAACAACTTCCTTTTCTGCAATAAAAAAATAAAAATATAGGCAGTTGCACGTGTCTCCGCAGAATCAATTTCACAATTGACATTCAATTTGTCATGTTTTCCATCAATACGAGCTGGGTCAATTTGGACACATCTGATGAATGTCATCGGCATGCAAGTATTAGGCACGACCACACAAACACACACACAGTTATTAAGAATTGCAAATATGTTTAGGCTTCACTTATAAGGATACAACATGACATGCACAGTGTAGATGCACACCACCCACACACACACACACACAACACAACACCGCCAAACACCACACACCCACACACACACACACACACACACACACACACACGCGCGCGCGCAAATTTCACTTAAAGTAAATCTATCCAG
This sequence comes from Haplochromis burtoni, assembly GCF_018398535.1. Taxonomy (NCBI): domain Eukaryota; kingdom Metazoa; phylum Chordata; class Actinopteri; order Cichliformes; family Cichlidae; genus Haplochromis; species Haplochromis burtoni. The sequence continues at coordinate 69,725 of NW_024582444.1, forward strand.
AGTTAAACAGGATGAATTCTAGTGGAAAATTAGAATTAGAATTATGTGTGTTTTTTTTAATTAATGGAGAAGTAAAGTAGAGATAATGAAAATAATTAGAACATTTGGAATGTGCAGCAATATATTAAATTCTATTAGATGCCAAGATGAAATGATGCTAGGAGTTGTCACTGTGGTCAGAAAGTACTGTGGGGCAATGTACTGCACTGCTGAAATGACAGCAAACAAAATTAAGATTGTTCAAATGCTGTTTACTTGGCTTTTTCATTGAACATTAGTGAGTTAAGCACACAGTAAATGAAAGGAAGAAAGCAGTGTGAAAAGAAGATTATAATGGCAATTCCCTTTCTGCATGAAACTGCATTAATTCTGACAATTAGAATGGTTCATCCAATTTACAGAATATAAAGACCCACTGTGCCCTCACCTGTGAAAGTAAACGACATGAAATTCTAATTAAGGTGGCAATAAACCAGTGTGTTGTTAAAAATGTGATACGTGAATACTTGGCCAAGCATCTGTTTGAAGAATAGCTTTCATCTTTTCACTGCCCTCTCTTATCAGCAGCTGGTTCTTATCTACATGTATTGTCCTCAAATATCATCTCCATAAGTGATGGGCCTCGTTTTTGAAGAAAGAAAACAATAGCATTGGTTTTTAGGTTGAAGGCAGAATTCATTTAGCAGATCAAACAGACCCAACGAAGCACAGATATTAAACTTTATAATTAAAGTATTAAAAAAAATGTTTAGACATCTGTTAGAATCCAGGATGCAGTAAAACAGGTGCAGATTTTCAGCGATGAAACTGAATTCAGTGGTTCATAGTTCATTCATAACTTTGAGAACATGTATGTATACAACTTCCAACTACGGATGTAGATGACTGTACTGTGAATACATGTTGCCATTTTGCACAGCATGATGTCAAATTTTATTTTAGTTAGCTTTTTAAAAGCTGTCTGCAGTTATAATCTCATAATCTTGATACCAACAGGATTGACAAGAGATGTACAGTTTTTGGCCAAATCAGAACTCAGCTGGTGAGGGGGTATAGAAAATAGCTGGATATATCTTGATATAATATGCTACAACTAAGAATTTGGTAAATTATCTTTTAAAAAGTTGCATGACACATTTTACAGTGTTACACACATGCTTTAGATTTCTTACCCGAGAGGTAAAAAAAAATCCCAACGAATTTCTGTAGTCAACCTTTTATTATGTTACAGCATTACCTTAGGAAGGAATATGAAATAGTGTAACCATACTCTGGGCAATTGAACCACCTCTACTGGCTCCTTTTGATGTGGAGGAGTAGGCACTTTATGCTGAGCCCCTTCTTAATGTCCCTCACCCAATCTCTGAATAAACACCCAGATTTTTTTTTACAAAGGATGCTCATTTCCAGCACTTCTACCTGTGATCTCATTCTTTCGGTGACTACCCACACTTCGTTACCATAGATGAGGACTGGAACATAGACCTGTAAATGAACATCCATGTTATTCTAGATTGGGAGTGGGCAACTGATTTTCCAAAGGGGCCACATTAGAAACTGGAACTGCTGTGAAGGGCTGCACCAATAAGCTGAACTTAATTCTGCTAAATATTCACTTTATATTAGTCACTTTATAAGCTTATTGATGCGGCTCTCCATAACTAGTGTCTCATCAGTCGCTTGGAAAAATGAATTTCCCATCCCTGCTCTAGATGATCCACCATTCTGTGTCATTTACTCACTTGTGAACAAAACCCTGGAGTACTGGATGTCCTCCATTTCGAACAGCAACTCTTTCCCAACGTGGAGTAGGCACTTCACCCTTTTCTGACTGTGGACCATTGGCTTCAGACTTTAAGGTGCTAATGCTCATCCCTGCCGCTTCACACTTGGCCGTGATGAGAATAAACAAAACATCAAAACTCACATGGCACTGAAGAATTTGTGTTGTACTGAAAAGTGAACTGTATAAAATTTACAGGTTTTTTGGCACTACTCATGAAAAGTGTGTCACCGTTATATGCAAAAACTATCTGACTTAATAAACTTGCTACAGTAAATTTAATGGGAGGTTCATTTGTGCTAGATCTATAATTGATGGCTTGAAGATAAATGCTCATGGCAGATTTGTTTAAATGCAAATGTTTTTCAGATTGAAACACTTTGATAACATGTCTGGAGGCCCATATTTTCTGGATTCTTATCATTTAAAGATCTGCAGATGTTATAGGAGAGCCAAACACTCACATTATTTATCTGAAGCTTCAGTCCAGTTCTATTTCTAGTTCTATTTCTATTTCTATATCTAAAATGTGGAAAGCAGCCTGTGTTTACCCGTTACTTAAAGCTGGCAATCCATTAATGTATTACCCAAATCTCCAAACTTTCAACCCTAGCTAAGATCCTCAAATCTCTTTGCATTTAAAAACGTTTTACGTGATGATGATGTCTCAGGCGATTTTCAGTCTGCCTTTAAAATTGGGCACAGACTGTGGCACAACTGTTGCCACACCTGTTATAAATTACCTCATTGCTGCCTTGAACAGGAGACAACACTATTCTGACTTTTTTGTGGATATTTCTAAGGCATTTGATTCAGTGGATGATTAACTGTTGCTGAAAAAAAAAGTTAATGATTAATCTTAATGCTGGTTTTAACCCTAAAGCTGTTAAGCATAGCTTTGCATGGCTGCTACCTTGGCCATGACTCATTCAAAGAATTTTAGATGATTAGTTGCATTTATTATTAAGCTGTAGAATGTTTTGGCACATGTGTGCAATGCTTTATTTCATAGTTTATTTAATGTCCTTCTTCTTCTTTTGTGTAAACATTTCATGCTAGCATGGATTCTTTTTAACTTCTTTAGACAATCGTTGCAGACATACAGGAAACTTGAAAGGTTTCACAAAGGTTTTATTTGTATCTGTACACTGGTTGCATTGTATCTTACAAACCTAATACCTATGCTTTGTCTTCAAACCACTACCGTTATTTTTGCTGGACTCCTTTTTCCAGTGCCACTCTACCAGTGGCTCAGGTGGTAAAGTAGGGTTTTCACTAATTGCAAAGTTAATGATTCAATCCCTGCCCTCTAATGCTTTTTATGGTAGCATTATTAACATTATTTTGTGTGTATGTGTGTGTGTGTGTGCTCTCTACTGCTGCTCTGTGTACCTTATAAAGTGAACCTAACATTATTTGCATTCTTAATAACTGGTGTTTAAAAGTCACTCTGCTGCACAGCGAAGGCTGATGTCATGGAAAATACAATATAAACAAAAACATGCATAACCTGCTCTTTTTAGTCATCTGTGACCAGTTAATAAAACACTAGGAGGAATTAGTAACTCTGATATTAATAACTTCATTTCAATAATTTTTAATTAGTGCATTCAATATAATGTCAGTCCATCTTTGCGCCTAAATTGGATCCTAAAACCCCTCATTTGTGTCAGCACATAGCAAGCTGCAGTGACTTGAAGAATGACATGATGGGCTTACAAGATGCAAGATTAAAAATGTTCCAACAGTCCTGGGGGAAACCCATAGCAAAGAAAAGAGGGTGAGTCATATGCAACAGTTGACAAAAACCAAAATGATAGGAAAACAGCATTCAGTTTGGAAAAAAAACCCCCATCTGTATAGATTTCATAGAAAAGACTTATTAGGTGAAAACTTGTCATATCTCAGAATGGAGTACTGTGTGTCCATTAACAAAACAAGGACAAAGACAGACAAAGAAGTGTCTGAAAGTCATGTCCTTAAGAAACAGGAAAAAATCCAGAAAGAGTGGCTGTCAAGAAGCCATTCTTAAGGAAGGAAAACAGGAGAAGGCTGATGTATGCCAAACTACACAAGAACAGGACTGAAAATCAGTGAAAACTTACAGAGTGATGAATACAAATAGGAAATTTCTGGGTGAAATCGTTGTCAGCACATACATAGGAGGTCAGGAGCTAGATACAACACTGTCTACAGCCATCTGTAAAACATGGTGGAGGCTCTGTGATGGTTTGGGGCTGCATTTCATTCAGTTATGAATGCAGAATGTACCATAAGACTTTGATCCATGTTGCAATATCACCAGGTCTAATTTCATGCTTGTTAGAATTGTACAAGTAATGTTTCTGCCTTATTCTGAGATGTTAGTGAGGCAACTCTTCCATCCTAGAATTCCTCTTTGGACTATTAAAGTTGCTTTTACCAATGTTCTCTGTCAGTTTGATGGCCCGAAGGCTTGGTGTTCTGAGTAGCTCTCATCTCTCTTATGAGGCAGGCAGTTATTTCAGCAAAAAAATTGTAACCCCCCACTTTCCAATCACACAGTGCCAAACAACCAAAATACAAAAATTAATAATTGGTGAAATGGGAACTAAAAGTGTCAAAGATGTCTGTACAACTCTCTCTGTCTCTCTCTCTTTCTCTCTCTCTCTCTCTATATATGTATATACAATTATGTCACTGAATGTATAAACAGATTAGAACTACATTAAAAATCCTTTTAAAAAGGCCTTTTAGGTGGCTCATTTTGAGGTTACCTGTGATGTTACCCTTACCATTATAGCAAATTTTAAGCTTCAATCATTTGTGGGTATGACAGTAGAAATTCTGCATGGGTGAGGCTTTACTAGAAAATACACAGCCATCAAACATATGGATGGTACTGGTATATCAGAGATTTCCACATTTTATCTTTTTGTATACGCAAATTATTTTTTCACTCCATTTGTCACTTGTCAGAGCGCACCAAAGCAGCAAGTGAAGGGTATCTTGACCTCCTGTACCTGTAATAAATCAAAATCATATAAGCATATCATAGTGTGCCGAATCAAGCCTTTTTGAATAACAAAATATCTGTCCCCGTAGAACATTTCTCTTTACTGTTTTCTAACTTTTATAAAGGAGCAATATGCTAGTGAGAAAGAAAGGGAAATGTCCTGCTGCAGTTTGCCTATTTCTATCACCATGCATAATTTAAAACACTGGGCTATTTTAGGGGCATTGTGCAGGCTGGCAAGAGTGAGGCCAGAGTGTGAGCCAAGTGAATCTGAGTACAAGACTAATGATGGTAATGGCTGCAATTATATATATGGCCATGTTCTCATTTGGCTCGCAAAGTCACTCTCTTTTCCATCTCTCTCACTGCCTGTGTCCTTTTATCATTAACTCTCTTTGAAAGACAGCCACCTTATCGCTGCTTCTACCCAATTTTCCCATTTCTCACTTTCTCTACTTCGCTGTTTCTCTTAGAGTCTGTTTTAGCATCCCTGTCTGCGCAGACAGGTGATGAGAGAGGGAGCTCTTCGTTATCTCGCATCTGCTAACCTATCTATAGCCACACTGACACTGCCGCTGCACTGACAAAAATCTCAAGGTGCGTGACACCAATCAGATGGAGCTGCTCTGTCATCAACCATCACCTGGCTCAGCGTTTGACATCTTTAGTGTGCTTGTTCCAAAAGTTTAAAGAAGCACTCACCGGGAGATGTAAATATTTTCAAATTGTCACAGCCCTTTTTGAGAAAAGTTACATTTTGTTGCTTAAGAGTTTGTCTTTGAAACTGCATTTGGTGTGAATGGTATAAAAAGCTAACAAAAATTTTATTGCCATTTAACATATTTCTGCATTGTTTATACTCAGAATAGCAAGCACAGTGTTTTTCTTTTTTTCATGTTTCCCATGTTTTTGCCAAATTACCACCTATAGATCAGTTCAGCTGGGTGATAAGTTATTAGTCTTTACTGTCAACCACATGTACACTCACTCACGTTCTCGTTTACATCGGTTTCAGAAGAAAGACTGTGTGAATGATTTAACCTGATTAGTTTCGAGCTAAATTCAAGTGTCAAAAAGATACGAGGGAAATGAATCCAATACCTAGTGATTAATCGCTTTTGTGTAATTTTACTGCGTAAAAAGTCAGCCTTAAATCTTCAATTAGAAGGTTTTAAATTAAAATAAATTTTAAAAAACATGCATGTAACAATGTAGCCAATGTGAGAAACCTTAACATGTTGTGTTCTGTGTGATGTTGCAACTTGTTTTTATATACTCCAGACGCTTTTCTTTGCAAGCTCCTTTGACTACGATGACCTGGATGACTGAGAACCTTCACAGACATATATACTTGCATCTTTTATCAATATCAAAATTCCTCCTTTTCTATTATTCTGGCCTCATCTCCAACCTTTTACAGCATCTGCTTTATCATCGTAATCATGCACATTTTGTTTGCATATCTAAAATATATATGTTATAAACATTTAAATACAGCTCTGCATTAAAACACTGTACGTCTTCTTTAAAGTTTCATCAGTATTCAGTACAGACAGCACAACTTGCATGTTTGGCCTTCTTCTTTTCAGCATTCAGGGTTTTCTCTGAAAGAAAGCTAACAGCGCTTGTGTCACAATATTCTTGAGGGAGCAAATTCTCTCACATGCACTCATTTCTCTCTCCCCTTCAGTAGGCATCACATGCTGGTCAGGATGACATGATTTATAGAGTTCTCTCTGAATAAATAATCTATTGCAGTACTCGGGAATCAGGTGTAGGTGATGCATAGGCTTACTAGAGTGATGGAGAGGAGTAGAAATGGGACAGTATGGAAGATAAATGAAGAAATTGAGTAGAGGGAACGATGAAGGTTAAAATAAGGAGAGAAGAGGGAGGCTCCATCTGAAGTTCTGTGACTGGCTATAAAAAACAAAAGTTGTGCCTGATATAAATTTGGCCACAATCCCAGCTAAAGTAGTCACCTTGTACCACTCTCAGAGCCCTCCCTGGAAGTGCTGTACTGTAAACACCTTAAGCACCATCTGCAACTAAATTGCCTCCTTTGTGTCAAAATGACAACCCTTAGGAGCGAATTACCTTTTGGGAAAAAGGATAAATTTGCAGGGAACAAATTTTTTCAAACACTTTGGGTGGGGAGACGTTACAAGACTTCACAGTATAAACTGGTGTTCACAGCATGACCCTGAGCAAGTAATTCATGGTGCACAAGCCTGTAACAGAGAGGATAATAAAGAACGTGCTGTTGGTCATGCTTATGACTCGACGTGCCTTTAGAAACTACCACACAGCAAAAGCTTTGGTGAGGTCTTTGCATCAGTGGAGCCAGTGATGATCCTTGACATGAACATTGCATGAACCTAGGTCTAAACTTGCCACAATATACAACATTTTATTTTACCACAAGCAGGATGTGAAACAGCGAGAAATCTGCTCATACAACATTTAGAATCATCGCATCACAGCTGTGTGAAATTGAAGATGTGGCAGCTTGTATTCATATCCAGACTTGACCTTTTCCTTTTTGGATATGAAATGTCATCACTTCATCATTTTACTGAGTTAGATGTGTGTGTGGAATTTCATCATAATTAGTGTGAATTCTTGAGTTACAGCCAAAGGCATGTTTTGTGACATCGCAGTTACATTTGATCTTTGAGCATCGGAGTCTAATCAGTTTGTCCTTGAGCCGAAGTGGACATTTGCCTGCAATTTGAAAAAAGTATATTTCATATATTTACACCATACTTGAAATGTCGGTGATGCTTAGTGTAGTGTTTGCTTTCATTACAATAGTTGTTTGGGCTTTTCACATCTATTTTGTGTATAAATTGATCGTTTGCTGTACTTTTTGTTGATTGGTGCAACTCCCATCATAGCAAAAGCATTCATGCAAATACCCAGAACATCTAGCATAGTTCAAAAGTTACTTAGGTGAATGTGATGACAGCAGACACGACAACAGTGAACATGACATAACATGTGAGAGAGACAGAGGCCAGTGGAGATCATCTACTGAGAGGTAGTGATTGTGAGGGGGAAAGAAAGTAGAGCGATGTCTCATGCAGCTTCGCCTGTCTCTAAAATGAGCATGCTGGACATGTCTTTGATGCCAGATTGATCCCTTGAACTTCTCAGCAATTTGCATATCAAACAAACCCAGCATAATGCTACATGGATTATGCCTTTTGCTCGCAAAATGGCAACCCCGCATCCCAAACAGATTTTTTTGAGTAATTTAACTGAAATGATAATTCATGAACCACAGTTGATGTGTGGAAATGAAAGCTATAAAACATATAAAAATAATTTTCATGCAGAAAGAATATTTTATGGTGAAATTTAGAGGGCTCGATGCAACATTTTGTTTTTGTTCATTTTGTAAGCTCCAAACCACGATAGAGACTTTACCATGTTTTATGATTTGAACCACAATTTGGATTCATCGCTCCATAAGACCTGTTTCCACTGATTTTTTTTTAATTTAATTTGGCTTACATCAGCCTTTTCTCCCTTTTTTCTTTTCCATTTTCGATGACGCTTCAGTGAATAGTAGTTGGATCAACTGATCAGATGTATCTCTCAGATGCTGTGTCAGATCTTGCTAGACCTTTTCCTTTTTCTCAAGAAAACTACTTTCAGATACTTTTCACCCGCTGTAGGTTTTACACCTACTACTGCTTCTTTTATCCTTTACTTGTACCGTTTCCTCAGAGATTGCCGTCCATGCTGAAATATGGCAAGCTAAAGAAATAATGGTAGCAAAATGACATGTTTTTGTGAATGATGGCAAAGTTCCTAAAAATAGGTATACGTATGTGTAGACACAACACCAATTGATCCCTTTAATTAGGTACTATTGTTTAGCCCTTAAATGATTCAAAGATCAAGTGTTAAGCGGCTAAACAAAAAAAAATGCTCTGAAAATGGTAGGACTTCACTTAAAAATGAGTGTCAAAGCTGCCAATGTCCAACACAAAAACTCGGAAAACTATTGCTCGAGACCAGTGTAAAAAATTCCAAGAAGTCAAGCTCCTTGGGGATGACTCAGGACTTTTTTTAACAGTACTATATTGAAAATTATTTCTGCTGTTTTAAAAAGTTATTATCAAAAAGTAACTTGTCGTACCACTAAGTTAAGTTTTTGGTGAACATATTGAATAAGAAAAAAGAAAACAACCCCCCCCCACAAAAAGCATAACAAAAAGGTGCAGTGACTTCTTTTAAATCATCTCCGTGCTGTCATCATCTATACTTGTGTTCCAAATTTGCCTCAGTGTTCTTTAGCAATCCAACATCTATATGTTTATATGTGGTCACCCTGGGAAATCTATGTCCCCCGTTGATCCAGATGTTGGATTTGAAAGCCCAATCCCTTGCCTCATCAGTAACTGTATGTACCTTTCTCAGAGGATTTGGAGAAATAATGTTGTGGCTTGTTGTTTAATGTGAAGGGACCTCCGTCAAAGCCTCTGCTGGGGCCTTAAAAATCTCTGTCAGCAAAAGAAAATTGTTCAATGTCTGCTGCCAGTTCTTAAGGGAGCCCGAAAAGAGTGTTTGGGATGTCTTATAGTCTCTCATTACAGTGATGGAAGACTGGATCAATCTCTCTGTCTCTGAGATCATTATTCAGTCATTCTGATTCTGGGGCTGCTCCCAGACAGAGTATTTCCACCAGACATGTGCAACATATCTCACCTCCAAAACTCGGGTTACATCATTATGTTTCGACAAAGTCATTTGGTCAGATCAGTTCATTTCCAACAAGTTACTTGATTTATTTTCGTCTGGCTTTGCTGATACCCAATGAGAGCCTTTGATGAAAGTGTTGTGTAATATCCACATTAATATGCAGTCCTACTAACTGGACTTTGGCAACAGTTGTTGCTGTGATGTGAGGAAGGATATGACTTATGAAATCTGTACTCTGCAAGCATTCTAAACTGCACATCAGTTATTCATTAATTCTAGTCGCCCTTTAAAAAAAAAGGCACACACTCTTTAGATGATTACATCTCACAATCATAGCCCAATGATACTGGATGTGCTTTCAATTCACAAACAATTTACCTGACCTGGGTTTCACTTTTGAGCTGTTATTGGAGGGGGGCAATAATGCACTACTGAGAACTAAAGATTTGTCAACAGAGAGCACTGGAGCAAGCTAACGTCAAACCAAAACCACCCACACTCACCAACAAACCACAACATAAGTCAGGGAAAGAAACTGTGGTCCAATAGGGATTTGTGTGTTCTTGTTGTTCTTTTATCTCCCCTCCAGGACAATTCAGTGTTCTTTTTGATATTCGTCCTACACGTTCTCCAGATGAGTACAAGAGTGAAGTAGAGTGTGCTTCAGAGTCCTTGTCTATTCTGCTTTGTCTGACCCGCAATCTACACATGGGCCCCTCTCCTTTCTCTCTCTCTCTCTTTCTCACTATTGCTCTCGATTGATTGCTTTAATCAAACACTGGGCTGTAGTCAGGTTGGATGAGAGTGCCGCGCTATTTTCCACTTCTCCAAACCATGCAGTGTGAAAACTCCCATTTTCTGCACAACCAGGCCAGAGAGCAAATGAGGTCACAGGTAAAATGAAAAACAAAAGCAAAACACAAAAATATCAACACGAAGAAGAGGTAATTCCCTTTAGAAATGTGGCAAAGGAATACCTCAGGCTGTGGTTTAATTAGATATGTATTTGTAATGACGGGAAAATGGCACAGTGTGGAACTGTGAAAGTGATTAGGTCTTCCTGTGTATTTATTTATCCCAAGACATAATGCAGTTTTGTATTTTGAACGATAGAAGTTATTCCTTCTTGTCATGAGGAGTGCCAGTAAGTACACACAACACGTCAGGAAAAACACAGAAAACAATAAGTGAACCAAAGTTAAACGTCTGTAATATTAGATGCGGTCAGTGGACACATTAAGTTATTACTAAAACAGAAGAGCATCTGGAGGCTGCACTCAGCGTTGAGGTCAACAGATCTCACCTGGAGCCAAAATTGTATTTAATGGATGCTTTGCTTCCTCTGCTTCAGAATGGTATTTTTGTCTAATCTTACTGACTCACAAAGCTTAGCTTAAATTACTAAATGATAATAAACTTATTAATGTAGTTATTATGTTTTGGAGAACTTGGAAATTCTTGGATATTTTGGACATGTATGACTCACAGCACTATGTCACACTGTGACTGAGCTTTCTTATCACAATGATGTAAGAAATACTGGAGCCAATTAGTGTCAGCGGTTCTCCTGCTGCCTCCAAAACTTACTACATCTATATCTTTAATAGCATCCAGTTAGTAACTACAGCAGGGATGACAGAGTTCGCAGAAGTGCACAGTCTCATTTAAATTTCCTGAGAATGATGAGTTGAAGAAGTGGCGAATTGATTTTGTGAAGTGCCCCACTGATGGAGAGCTATAAGGATCACTACCAATACAACCCACTTCAGTTATGATCAGCTCATGGATTATTCACAGTTACTGGCTTTTTTTTTTCCTTCATGATTTTGAAACCTCAAGTGGAGGAGCTTAAGCATCTCGGGATCTTAGTTTCCAGTGATGTGAGAAACAGGTGATTGATGCTGTACCGATCTGTTGTGGTGAAGAGAGACGAGTGTAAATGCAAAGCTGTCAATGTACTGGACAATCTACATTCCAATCCTCACCTATAACCACGAGCTGTGTGACAGAAAGAATGAGATTTAGAATGGAAGTGTTTGGAGAGACAGTGGACTCTTCCTTATGCATGCAGTCATCTGGGAGGGGCTGCTACTCCTCCACACCGCTAAAGAAGTGGAGGTGATTTGGGCATCTTTCCTGGATGCCTCCCGAGGTGAGGTGTTCCAGGCATGTCCTACTGGGAGGAACCCCTGGGGAAGACCCAGGACATTATGTGTCTCAGCTGGCCTAGGAATGCCTCATTATCCCCTTCAGATGAACTGGAGGAGGTGGCCCGGGAAAGGAAGGAAGGAAGGAAGGAAGGAAGGAAGGAAGGAAGGAAGGAAGGAAGGAAGGAAGGTAGGATGGATGGATGGATGGATGGATGGATGGATGGATGGATGGATAGATAGATAGATGATAGATAGATAGATAGATAGATAGATAGATAGATAGATAGATAGATAGATCCACGTCATATGCTACTAAATTATTCACTCTATTATAAAATATATTTATATTATTTTTATACACTTTTTAATCGACGCATGTAGTATGTGCTTGTGTCAATATTTTGGGGAGTTGTAGTTTGCTGGCAGATGTCTTTCAGCCGTGTCCTTCATGCAAAGTAGTGGCTGTTTGATGTCGTGGAATGATTACAGGAATCTGCATGTCGGTGTGTGCACACAAGGACAGAGGCAGCAGCAGGAACAGAGCCAAATAAAGGGGTAGAGCAAGCGATCGAGGTGCAGAGCAGTCAGAAAACAATGGAATAAGATAAGATGAGAGCCCATAAGGGCATGATGAGACAAGGAACGGGCAAGTGAGAGATAATAAAGGAAGAAAAGAGAAACGGGAGAGAGCCCGAGCCAAAAAGTATGAGTCAGGGCAGAAGTGAGAAAAGCAAAAAGAAAAAGTTAGAAAGACAAATGAGAGGGACACAGAGAAATGTGTATGTGAGTGTGTGTGAGTGGAGGAAAGATTAGGGAGGCAATATCAGACTGTCCATCAATGTCACAGAGCTTGTGTCCTCTGTAAGCCATTTCATCCATCAGCCCGGAAGGCCTGATTGTGTGTAGTCGGCAGTCTCGGCCTGTTTACCTATTCTACATTGTGACACTCAAATCCCTTTCTATAATGCCTGGTCTAGATTAGGGCTCTCTGGAAACAACCTACAGATGTTATTAGAGATAGAGCATTGAAAGCAGTCCACAAATCCAAAAGTAAAGCATATTTTTTATTTGCATCCACTCTATGGAGTGGGACAAGTGGATCAAATATGACTTTAACTCTTAAAGTTTAATGTAGCACCTATTTGACACCATTTATTTTTGCTGGCCATAAAATGCAGAAAAAAAGGTTGTGACAATACACTCATAACAACACAACATTTATAAGCTTTGACAAGGTAATTAGAGCTCAATTAAAACAAGATTTAATGACCGAACGTGACACTGTCAGACTGAAAAATATCTGAAGTGCTTCTGCTACAAAATCCCCCCACATGCCGCTGTTTAAAAGTGGCATTGCTTTGAAAATGGAGAAAGGGCTGTTGTAGGTTACAACTGCTACAGGGTGATTCTGAGCTGATCCACCTGAAGTGATTAACCCATCATCCACAATCTTTACCACAGAAGTACTGGCTCAGTGTTCATATAATGAATGTTTCCAAGATGTAAATATCCTCTTCTTTTAGCTTTTGACAGAAAGCCTGACGAGCACAAGACGAGACTACCTAAGGGGTCTTTCAAGGTTGTTTTGTATTTCATATTTTAATTGGTCTAGATAACAGTAAGAGCTTTTCAGGAATATTCACAGATTATTAGGCTCAGAAAATGTCCTAATTAGAGGCTGCACACAAGGAGGAATTTTAGCAGCCTGTTTGAAATAAAAAGCTGCTATTCTTAGCTCGCAGAGATTTTAGACATGCTATTGTAATTTGGGAAGCAAGAAAAGGAAACTACTCCTAATGGGTAAGTACAGTCATTTTAGCTTATATGTTCTAGAAAGATGACGCTATTCAGGATGCTGATTTTAAAGTGGGGAACCATTTCACCTCTGAATGTTTGTTTTTATAACACACACACAAAGACAAAATTTGTGTTTTTATTTCACAGCTCAGAAGTTCCAGCTTGTCCATGTCACATTTCATATTATTTATGACATCTATTCATCTATATATTTTGAAACTGGAGCCTATCCCAGTTGACAGAAGTGACGTTGCCAGTCCATCACAGGACTGACCACAGATCAAAGAGAGGCAGGCCATAATTAATGCTAATATGCACACTTACCATCAGTTTTGAGTTGCATGAAAATCCAAAGAGAAAGGTTTTTGAGTACTTCAGTTCAACCAATTAGACTTGCGTTTGTTTGTTTTTTTAGTTTTTGAAGACATTTCATCTCTGATCGAGAAAGCTTCTTCAGTTCTAAAAACAATTCAGGATTCTCAGGTATTTAACCCTTTGTGGGGTTTTCACTTTGGAAATAGTCCCTATGGTTTTTGGCCTGCTCTGTGACCATGTTATGGTAAATTTATGATTTACGTGTCGATTTGCGTAGGTATTTCACTTTGCAGAGCTTAACCCTTGTATGGTGTTTGGGTCTGTGAGACCCGTTTTCAGTTTTTCTCAAAAGAAAAATTAAACAATTAATTATTTTTTCAACCTGAAATTCATTGGCTTTGGCTTATTTTCTGTGAAGAACATGAATCCGAACTAATTTTCAATGACCTCATACTGTACCTCCCCCCCACGCATTTACATTACATACAAGGTGTTCGGGTCCACTGGACCCAGGTCTAATAAAAGTGTTGAAAGTGTAGGTCCTGTGTTCCCACACTCTGTCTTCCTCCTTTCTGGTGCTGCTGATAATGTTTTCTTCCCCTCCTGCTCCCGCACAAAGTTGCAACATTGTTGAAAATTCAACTATCAACACCGTCTGCTCTTACATTCCCACACATTTTACCCTCTTTCTTGAGGGATCCAAATTTTATTTTCTCATACCCTGTCCCACCTGCAAATTAGGGGCATAATACTATAAATAAGACTTTGCCAGTGTGGTTCTTTATCACAACTGATCAAGATGGCAAAAGATTATCTGCTGCGAGGGCCATCCAATTGATTTTGGAAGAGAGAGGGGCTTCGGATGATGATGTTGACAAAGAGGTTTCAGAATATTTCACATTTCTGAAAATTCAGAGTCTGACAGTGACTTTGAAGAAGAGGATGAGGTTGAGCACCATTTAGTAACAAAACGAAGACGAGCACCCCATCTGCAGCCAGCTCCAGGACCAGAACAAGCCCACCAGACAGCAAGTGAAGAAATATGGATGTCAATAACTGGTGAAATTGAATGGTCTTCTTGCCCAAGAAATGAGCCACCCTCAGAGCTGTTACTGTGATAAGCCAGGGCCAACACGGCTGACAGTTACTCATGTGCAGGACATCAAGTCTTCATTTGAGCTTTTCATCCCAGATTCCATCCAGAAAATTATTCTGGATTGCAGTAATCTAGAAGGAAGGTGTGTTTTTGGAGAGAGGTGGAAGGAGATGGACCAAATTCATCTAAGAACCCCAAAGGCCTACTTTGGGGTTCTTATCCTTGCAGGAGTTTTCAGGTCCAAAGGGGAATCCACAGAATCCCTGTGGGATGCAGAAACCGGCAAGAACCTTTCCGTGCATCAATGTCTCTGGAAAACTTCCACAAAATTTCCAGGATTATCCGTTTTGATAACCGAGACGACAGACCAGCTCGACGGCAGAGAGACAAGCTAGCTGCCATCAGGACAGTGTGGGATAAGTGTGTGCACCACCTCCCCTGTTTTACAACCCTGGGCCTAATGTCACCATTGATGAGCAGCTGATCCCATTTAGTTGTGAAACATATTGCTTCACGTGTAAATGTGTTTGTCTTTCCACTCACTCCACTTGATTATAACTGATTTATTTTTTTATAACATTTTATAAAAAAAAAAAAAAAAACGAGAAGCACATTAATTCATAAATGTGATCTAACAAAGGTAAAGGGAAAAAATTAACCATGTTTGCTGTTCATATGGCTTGTAATTGGGATGAAGTAAACATCTGTTGAGTAATTTAACATAAAATTGTTTGATAGTGTTAATTTGGAAAGCCAAAACTCTAGTGGATCCACCAGACCCATGAACACCACACAAGGGTTAAGCTGATGGATTTTTAACCTATGCAAATGTGCTTGAGTGCAGTCCTCTAAAAAACAACAGTGAGTAGCTTGGCATGGATAATGCTGTGTGTAATAAGTTCACCAAAAACTAGAGAATTTTGAAAAAGAAAATTTTAATGAAAGATAAAACAAAAATATAGAAAGAGAAGCACAGACGACACTTTTCATTAGCTATTTCAATTGCTGGCAAGAAACAACAACAGCACGAGCAAGAGTTGCCCACATACTGGTTATTTGTGTCACTGCTGCCTGGTGATAGCAAACAGCTACAGCATGTAGAGGGCTGTCTGTAGGCTGTGTAGGATCAATGCAGAACCTTGTTTCCCCCATGAGTCATTAACCTGCATTCGTTTGAGTCATTACCGTCACCAGGGTTAAGGTGTGAGTGGTGAATGGGATCTCAAGGACGGGTTAGTGTTGGCTAAATATTAGTGTTGTAGGCCACCACCTCTGTTCTGTGATGGTCAAGACATCCACACAGAAAGACTCTGGCCAGCAATCAAGTATGGATTGAATCAAAAGAAACAGTAAACAGAACAAAAAAAAATCATGGGTTAGACATTACAAGTTACAGAAGGCGATTTGGTCTGTCATAGACAGATTACCCCAACAGATACTGATCATAAGATAAAAACATTTTATAAACCGAATTTCGCTTTCTTTATTATCCTCTTTTTCTTTACATGAACTTGTGCGGGTTTTTCATTTTGTGCCGTGAGAGAGAACATCCATCATCTGTTTTTTTCTTTGTTTACTGGTATTTGGTCAACCATGACAGAGCTTTATGAAGTTCTGCCCTGCGCTAGAAATCACTGATTGTTACCATTTTCAGGCTCCGCTTAGGAAAATAATCTGGTGGGACCGTTCACTGCTGGCTTCAAATAAGATTTTCAAACCTACATGTTTCACCCAGGGGAATTTATTCATTTTCCGCTCTGTATGCATGCACATATTTGAGAAGCTCAGACATTACAGTGGTCCAAGAAGTGCATTGTATTCACACAGCTTGGAATAGAGGTCCCTTTATTCAAATGGTGCATGAAAAGTGCCGTGTTGCAAAGACATAAATGTGTATCCATAGTACGGTGCTGCTCCAGGAGTCTGTTAGATTCTGTCTGTTAGACTGTTAGATGATGAGAGTCAAGTTGTTGATACCAATTATGGTGTTAATTTGCTTATTACACAGTAAAAAGAAGGATAGGGAAGGAGTAGAACTGATAAGCAACTCTTCTACAAACACAGTCACAGTTGTCTTTCTTTTTTTCTGCAACTTTGCCTCTCTCCACCTCTGGTGTCAAAAAAAAAATTAATAGATGTATCCTTGTTTTGCTAAATAGTGTACCGTATGACCCCTTTCTCTCATCCAATCTCTTCTCGAGCACGATGCTCCATCCATTTACATCGGTCATCAAAGTCCATTAAAGGACTGTTCATCAAACAGGCCACACTATGTCATTCAGTGAATAATGCATCATTTGAGAGCGGCGGGGACTTGGAGGAGGGGGTGGTGGTGTGAGGGAATTAGTGGCATTGATTGAGAACCAGGTTTCAATTGATTACCTCTAAGCTGATGGAGCATGGAAAGACATTTTGCAAACCCTGCTCACTATTCCATTTCAAGTACGTGAGAAATATGGGGAAAGAGATGAAGAAAAGAACAACGGGGCAGTAATAAAGACAAATTAAAGGAGTGTTTATTTCGCCGCAGCGTTGAGATTGAATGGCTGTTGCCTTGGATACTGTGAATTTAAACAGAGAGGATAACAGCAAAACGGGCAGAAAGTGAGAAATAGAGAACGAGAGAAACAGCAGGACAAGTCGTTTAGCATTGTGCTCCTTATCGATTCCACCCTGTCATTGCTCAGGCAATGGCCAATACTACCTACCAATTAGGAGATTAGGCATGTGGTGTATCTCAGGAGGACAGCTGGATGGATGGAGAGTGGCGGGACGGGAGGAGAGCTGTGTAAGAGTCCTTAAAATCCAATTGTACATGAAAAGTGACATATGGTCACCAGAGCATAGCTGGGAAAGAGACATAAGAGTGAGCACAGAAAGATGTTGTTCCCTGTGTTGTCTTGCTGAGTCAGAAGTATTGCCTAAGGGATCTGACACACGAAATTCTTCAAGCACAAATGCAAAAAAGGAAAAAAAACAAAAACGAAATCCACCAGGACTCGCTTCTTACAATTAAGACCCATGCTGCAATTGTTGATACGCTTTTGGTGTTAGCCTCCGAAACTCTGTAGGTACGTCCATTTGGAAAATTATCCTGGTGAGTTTTTTAATCTTGAAACCATCCAGTGTCTGTCGTGGAGTGTATTTTTTGTGTGCTACTCTCAGTTTGTAGGAAATTATACAAACAGAAGAAGCAGAGTGTGCATTAACTTATGGTGTGAAACAGCCTTGTAGTTAATGCGATGGTTAAATGTGTAATAATCGTAAGAAAAGAGAGTCCAACTCAGTAGGGGATAATGGTTGAAGCGTAATTTTGAAATGCCACTGCATGTATTGGCTTTACTTCAGGCTGGGTTTGGTTGCGTATTA
Organism: Haplochromis burtoni; assembly: GCF_018398535.1. Classification (NCBI taxonomy): domain Eukaryota; kingdom Metazoa; phylum Chordata; class Actinopteri; order Cichliformes; family Cichlidae; genus Haplochromis; species Haplochromis burtoni. The sequence goes on from NW_024582444.1 coordinate 87,940, forward strand.
AACATGTGTTTGATCCTTCAAGGGGGAATTAAAAGGGCATCTATTGGTTTAGATATTTATGACCAAACTTATTTCTTTTTTTTTTAATCTGACCACTTTCTTCCAGCTGCCACATTGCCCCAGGTCTCTGTTTTCTGATGCGCTTTTGCCATTGTGGTTTACATGAAAGCCACCAAAACTGGCAGCATCATTTATAATCATCATATGACTGTTCAGAATTATTTCGTCATAATTCTTTGGCCCATTTACTGCCAATAATCCAGTGAATAAAACCTGAAGAGCCATATGACGTTGTAACATTAACACGTAAGTCAAAGGAGCTTGGAAAGAAAAGCGTCTGGACTTCTTTAAGTTACTTGAAGACGTTTCACCTCTCATCCGAGAAGCTTCTTCAGTTCTAAGGTCAAAT
>NW_024582444.1:89451-89878 GCF_018398535.1 Haplochromis burtoni
GGTGTTTAGCAATGTTATAAGTGGCTGAGTTTATGCTACTGACTATGGGTCTGAGTGGGACCGCTTCCTTGTGGATTTTAGGAAGTCCGTAAATGCAGGGTATGGCATCCCCTGGGTAAAGGTGGTGATATGTAAGGTGGTCAATAATTTTGTCCTTTTCAAAGTCTTGAAGGCAAGCTATAACTTTCTTTTTGTAGCTGCTTGTGGGGTCTCGCTTTAGGGCTTCGTAGGTATTGTTGTCACTGAGGAGAGTAGTGATCTTTGTATGGTAATCTGTAGTGTTTAGGACTACGGTGCATCTTCCCTTATCAGCTGGTAAAACAGTGATGTTGTGGTCTTTGCTCAGGGAAGCGATGGCCTTCTTTTCCTGTATTGTGAGGTTGGATGGAGGGACTTTGGCACTGGAGAGCGTGGCTGAGACTTTCAT
>NW_024582444.1:90387-106815 GCF_018398535.1 Haplochromis burtoni
GGATGAGAGGTGAAACGTCTTCAAGCAACTTAAAGAAGTCCAGACGCTTTTCTTTCCAAGCTCCTTTGACTACGATGACCTGGATGACTGAGAACCTTCACAGACATTAACACGTAAGTCTGGACTGAAAAGCAAGACTGATAGAACAAGCAGGTAGAAATGAAAAAAGGTTTTACAAAGTTTCTTTGACTGTGGGTAGAAGAAAAGGTCAAAGAAAAATCAACAATAACAGACTAAGACAGCATTAGTACAAAGGGTGTTAAATGATAAGTGAAATAGAGCCTATTATCAGAGGTTAAAGTGGGATTCGGCAGGTTGGGAAACCCTAACGAGTGGAGCGTGGGGAGAAGAATTCAATCAATTGGAAATGAGTCACAATAATTTGTATTGTGAATTCTAGCAGATTTTTCTTTAAGTACAGTCTGCAGATCAGCTGACCTGTGCTGCTGCTTTAGCCATCTAAGTGCCAACGTATGAACAGATGTTTTGATAGCCTATTATGGCTGATTTCCAAGCCCAAGACAAAATAAAGCTGTCATAAAAGGTCAAACTTGTAAGTGAATCTAATCAGCATCATCATTTTAAATGATTAAACTGCTGCTCTTAGTGCCTTATATTTTGGATGCTTTGAAAAAACAGATTTTGCATATATTACAACATGTTTCACAGTTTGAAAAAGAACTTTACTTCCTCCACAGATCATGTATAGATCCATGATCTGGTTTTAAAATTTCTGAAATAAATTGAGGCATTTAAGCTTTAAATTTCCACTCGCTGAGCAGTCCTTAACTTTAAAAATAATTCCCCATCCTTCTCTCATTTCCTCTCTTTCTTTCATCATTCTCCGTTTCTGAGAGTGTCACACATCAGCCTAACGTTCTTTTTTTTTTCCAACTGTCTCTGGGAAACACATGAACTGTACACTAACTACATCGCTACTGAGATACAATGTCACAGAAACAAAGTTTTTGTCTGCTGATATTAGTTGCATTTCATATTACCAGCCACTTGAAATAACATTGCTCTGTTTGTGACAAACTCCCCTTTAGTAGCTCCAGCTAGATGTGGAAGTATCGCCAACACAACTTTGACATCTCCACCATGAACACATCACAGGGACACATGGAAAAAAAGAATGTATTGAGGTTGTAAGGGGTGACATTTTCAAGCATCCCCATATACATAGTCAACTGGAAGCAACACCAGGCTGCAGAACACATGTATGAATCTGCCAATCAGATTTAATTACTTATTAATTTGAGGTGCTAGAACGCCATTCTGGATCATTCCGGTCCACTTTTGCCTTTCATACTATTACAAATTAATACTCATTTCCATCAGCACACATTTAATGTGCAAATATTAGAAGTTGGGTGAACTGCCATGAATAAACAGTTAATTTGTCATGTGTAGCAGCTTGATCAGGACTCCTTGATTCCATGTTTTTAGGCACTCTTTACTTTTTTTCTTTTTTCTTTTCAAAGCGTAAACCATTCTTCAAAATTTGAGATAGATAACAAGAGACCACAGGCAATCTTTTCTGTGTTTTTCTTGTTATTGTCATCATGGTTCATTGTTTAGTTTCAGTGCTTAAACAGTGACTGAAAATTAAACTTAAAAACCCTACATGGTTCACAAACTCCCATCTCTTCAGGTGACACTCCTGTGATCCTTGTGACTGACATCTCTGTTGCTTCCTTTGTGGACATTTTTTATTTGATTTTTTTGTACTTCCTCACCTACAAAGATGTTATTTTGGAGCACTATGCTGTAGTATAAAAAATTAGGCCAATAGTGTGTCTTGTGTGTCAAAATGACCCGAATAAGTATCCCCATGTTACAGGCTGGGAGTTTGAATGCGTTGAAACAATAGCTTGAATTTCCCTGCCTAATCCAATCAAAAGGCATTCAGAAGAAAAGGACACGACGAAATGAGATAATTCAATAAGCACCTGTCAAAAATGGTAGCCACAGTCTGAAAGCTAAAATATCTATAATGACTATGTTATATGTTAAAACTTACATTTTTATATTCAGCACAGAAAGCATTGCTTTAAATGCCGAGCTTCCTAAGAGTACGCTACCTCTGCCAAAATGTGAGAGCTAGTATGATATACTGTAAATGCTTTTACTTGTGGTTTGGAGGAAAGGAATGCAAATGGTCCTATTTGGCCATCTGGACTTGTTACTAGACAATTTATGGTATTGAACAGGTGGAGTTAACCAAGGATTCGATGGCAAACAAGCACTACTGTGTGTCAGAAATAACTGGTGGCACACAGTATATATGCATTAGAATGCATTTGCATAAACAATGCCTCTGTGTCTGTTGTTATGCTGCAGCTCTAAATGGATGCCAGATGACTGAGTAGCTCAAAGGCGTAAAAAACCTCTGTGCTGCTGGTGTCTCAGCTGCATGTGCTGAGCAGTCCCAGCTGCATGTCGAGCACAGGCAGACAGATCAATTAGACTAAAACTGATAAAGTTCTAAAATTCATGTTATAAATGAACTTGCTTTTACCATTAACTTAAAAATCTGCAACATCATCATAATAAATGTATTGTAATTGTTCAGTATCTCTTTCTCTACCATATCATATTCTATGTGGTTTACTGAAAATAAAAGGCTTGCTCATGTATTGAAAATCACGTACATGCCTCATTCAGCAGTTTTGACTAAATGTCTACTTTCAGAGAGATGTGCGTGACTGCAAAGTGTGACTGCTTTGGGTCCTGTTTGTGTGTATGTATGGTGGGCTACCTATTAAAAAAGCATAAATCACACAATGTGATGGGTGTATGAGGTAGAAACTGAAAGACACCATATGGAGCTCTGCCAGTGAGCTGTAGAAGAGCTAAATGTAGGATGACGGAACACAGCCTGCTTCCACTATATTCACACACCCACACACACCCACCCACACACACACACTTACACACACACTGCAGCTCACAAACATGCTCACTCTCAGTCACACATTGAGATATACACATTCAGGCTCACCCCAGCTGTGTGAAAAGACGAGTGGCTTAATGACACTTAACATGAGATCAACTCTGGAGATGCTCTAAAAGTCACAATAAGCCAAAGCTGTTGCAGCTAATGATCCACCACACACTCAAAGACACTTAAATGTATACACATAATACAAACTCATGAAGGAAACAAAAAACTAAGCACTTGAAATTATTAAACTAAACTGAGAAAAAAAAATCAGAGGACTGCAAACACTCACTTCAGTTCGCTCATCTTTCTGTCAAGAAGTGTCAATCACACAGTTTGTTTATCTTTTCATCTGTCTAAATTTGTTTCTGCGATTTGCCTGACACTTTCTGCACACAGAAGACCTGACATATCATTTTACTGCCAATTACTTCTGTGCTCTGTCAGGCTCTCTCCCGGCACCTGCTGTGTGCCTGAATGTACTTGTATGAATGTGTGTGGGTAAAAAGAGAAACATACATGTGTGATTTTGTGCTGTCTGTGCTTTCGGTAGCTGTGCCCTACTTACTCCAACTACCCATCATACATAGTCCCTAATGAGGCCCCTGGGAAGCTGTCCAGGGCTTTCGGTTCTCCAAAAAATGCTCCAGTTCCAACTCTATTTCAAAGCTGTTGCCTTGAAGGCTGTACAGCCTTTGAACTGGCATGGTTGGTAAACAGCAGTCCAGCTTTGTCACTATCCTACTGATAATAACATCATCAGATCTGGCCTGTACACCTAAATATTTCAAATAATGATGTATACCCATTTGTTTACACACATTTGCACAAGCGGATAAAAAGTGCTCTTTCAGACAAGCCAATACGCGCATAAACTGGTTACAGCCACTTTTGTGAACTGGTTTTTGCTTGCCCAGGCTGTTCCACTTCCATTTTTCTCTAATTTCTCTTTATGAGTGGTGCTACAGTAGAAACTGTGTTTACTTTTTTTTTTTTAAAGAGTGGCCTCACACAGGGAACACTGATGCCTCCTGCTTTAATAAAATGCCAGCACATTCTCAACATAATGAATGACTGACAGAGAAGCAAGAAGGAAACAGAATGATAAGATAAATGCTACGTGCAGTGATATCATCAATATGCTGAGATTTACAGTAGGTTACGCTAAAGACTGTCATGTCCCTATGAGGGAAAAATTCCTTTTGGTCCACCAAACACTCGTTTTCTTGCACACCCTATCCTGTGCTGTTTTCTTTAAATCATCCCTGCCGGGAATACTCCAGGTGAAATGGGACAACAGCGATGAGCCGTTTACAGATGGTGCTCCAGACGGAGGCTCTTAATGTGAAATGGATGCTTGAAGTGGTGTGTAAAGGGGGAAAAGCAATTCTCGAGTAGTGTTTTGTTTTCAGAGAGTTCGTGGGGATAAGATGGTAAACTCTCGAAAGCTTGCCGTCTCACAGCCACCTGCAAGGAGCGAAAGCACAAAAGAGAGATATTCACAATATGAAGTGATGTAGTGCTAACACCCTGCCTAAATGCCTCAGTTGAAAATGATCCTGGCTGGCCTCATACCAAATCTCTCCAGAGCTCATCGCATCTGTTTCCTATCTCAGCTTTTCCTCCCAGTAAAGAAAGACAATCGTGCGGCATGTGGCAACCCGCTTAGAAAGAGTAAAACAGATCGAGTAAAAAGAGATGATGATGGAATGAGAGATAAAGAGGCCAAATACAGAGAACCCTGCCAGGATGCGAGAGGATTAAACACCACGGCTATATTGATCAGTCTGTATACCTTTCAGAGCCAACAGTCTTTCTTAAATCTTTTGATGTTTCTACTTTTGAGTCAGCCCTTTCATCACTCCAACCGTCCGCCACGGACATCTACATTGATTCTGTCTGAATCCAGAATTGCTCATGTTTGTTTTAAACTCTTGTCAGATCTTTGAATTATTTGTAATTCAGAGATGGGGCAGAGGTGTTGCTGCAATTCATTTTCTGAACTGATTTTGAAAAAATCTATTTCAGATTTGACCGTCCATCATTTTGCGTATTTGTTTTATTCATCTACTGTTCACACATGCAACACATTCATTGCCCAAAGACTTCAAATGGCCGTCTGCAGACCGCACAGGGGAAATTAGTGCCAGTCATGTGAACTGCTAAACTTATTTTACAACTATGTAGGTTAATTGGCAACAGGTCAATAACATGATTGGATATGAAAAGAGCTTCTTAGAGAGGCAGAGTTTTTCAGAAGTCAAGCTGGGCAAAGGTTCACTAATCGGTAAAAAAAAAAAAAAAACATCTATATATTGTGAAATTGTTTCAGAATAATCTTCCTCAGTTTGAGTTTGAATATGTTATCATCTACAGTACAGAACATCATCAAATCTGGAGAAATCTCTGTGTGCCAGGATCAAGGTCAAAAGTCAATATTGGATGCCAAAGCTTCTCTGGGCCAAAGCTCTTTCAGAAAGGACTGAAGTGAAAAACTGTTCTGTTGTCAGATGGAAATTGCAATGTGAAATTATTTTTGGAAAACATGGACACTAGTTCCTCTGGACTAAAGAGGACAGGGTCTATCCAGCTTGTTGTTAATGCCCAGCGCAAATCTGATTGAGATGTGTTAGTGTATGGAATTGACAGCTTGCACATCAATGCTGAAAAGTGTATAGAGGATTTAGAGCAACATCTGCTCCTGTCCAGATGACGACTGCCTGCAGTCCAGATCTTGAACTCTATAGATTCCTATATCAGACAAGAACGGTACAACATTTCTTTTCCATAAGTCCAGCAGCTGGTCACCTCAGTTCCCAGACATATACAGACTACTGTTTAAAAGAGGGGGTGCTACACAGTGGTAATCATGGCCCTGTCTTAACTATTTTGAAATATGTTGGTGCCATCAAGCTCTAAATGACTTTTATTTGTTAAAACATTGTATATTGTTTTTATGTTCTATTATGATATAAAATACATTTAATGATCATTTAATTCTTTTTTATTTACATTTACAGAGAATCATACAGCATTTTTGGAACTGGGTTTGGAGAAATAAAAAACACAATTCACCAGTTTAACTGCTGGGAACCTTCATGACTTTCATGACTTAAAAATAAAAAAAACCCCAAGATGGTAGTTTAATTTACAATACTTTTTATTATTATTGCTGCTCAAAAAGAGCCAGTCTCCTGGGATGTTACTGCTGCGCACTGTCTTTAGCCTCCTGAGCAGTCTTGTTGATGAAAACATAAAGAGAAATGTTAGAAATGGAAGCCATGATTCTTGCTAAACTTTTTATGATTTTAAGCTTTTAAAAAAATCTTTGTGGCCTGCCAGCAAAAACTGAGCCTTATAGCAGGTGTAGCTGATAAATAGGCCTCTCAGAAGGGGGAAATTACTGTAATTTTATAAGTTGAGGTGAACTAGCATGTGGCTATTGTCTTGCATCACATGTACAGACAGTGTAGAAAACTTTGTCATTGATCTTAAGGCCTAGGCCAAGGTTAATGCTCTTTATTATGGACCCCCAAAAGTGCTGTCAGACTACAGGATCCAGCATCAAAGTAAAAATGCTACTAAAACATTACCATCACTTAAAAATGGAAATTTACTCTGGCCATCAACAAAAACAAGTAAAATGAAAAGAGGGAAGAAAAAATAGTGACAGCACATAGAAAAAAAAACAGAGGACGAAGTATGCACAGACATTTGATTTTGTTGGCAGAAAGGCATGAGAGGGGTTAGATGACAGATTAGCGAGACAAAGGAGGAAACTGATTGAAGATGGATGAAGAAAGTGGATGATAGCTGAACAAGACTGATGACTTATGTGAGAAAAGGAAAAGAAGAGAAAATGAAATAGTTGATGTTGGTAATGATGGAAAAATAATAGTCATCTTTAGAAAGATGAAAAATGAATGTCCACCTGTGCAAATGATGTTGCTAATAGAGGAGTTAAAATTAAACAAAGTGCCATTTAACCTCGAGTTTGCAGTCATCCAGATGCAACTGAAACAATGCCAGAGTCGAGATAATGTCAGTATTACAACAGAAACATTGAGCAATCTATAAGCAATTACATTTTAAAAGCCTTGTCTGTGTCGTAGATTGATAATGAGACTGTGTATGACAGAGGGACAGATATAGTGGACTGCGGGTCTCCTCCTGGGAGGCGATAATGCCAAAACAATTGTTTGCAGATTACAGCTAGTTTGTTGGTACAGATATCATCTGCACAGATCTACACTGTGCCACGGCATTTTGGTTCACTGGCTGCACTATCCCGTGTACACTTATTGCCACAAACGTTTGCCTGTAGCTGTGTATTCAGAGTAAACAATTGCCAGCAGTGTACTTTATCTAAATATTTAATAAACATCCAACATTTGCTAATTCTGTGACTTTTTAGCTGTAGAAAAATCATCTTTTCCTAAGGATATCAAGGACCAGATAATGATGACTTTTGCATTGTCTGCATCATTGTTTTGCACCCCTTTGTCTGTCAAACATTTGTACTTTACCTTCCTCTCAGATGATTAGTTTGACTTATTGTTAATGCCATGTGTCATCATCTGCATGTGCTGCATTTCCTCTTAATGCCTACTGCATGCTTGCAACATTTTCCGCTGCTTCATGCTGCTCTGCTTGGATGGATTCAGATTAAAAACCACTCTATTTTTTCATAGGCTCCCATTAGTCACCTGTGACTTTATTTACACATTCATGTGGATGTTTGCAGTCACTGGGAATTAGCTTAGCTTTTTTCAAATCATATAAATAAGATCCTGATTTGCATAAACTGCTGCGGTCATTACTGCCACCGTTTTTTGTCTTATAAGCCATTTTCTAACTCTGAGAGACATTTTTACCCTTTGTGTCAATGTTGTGTTTTAAGTTGTTATTTTTAAAAGCATGGCAGTACATGAATGAAGGCTAGATTTGTGGAAAATCAGCAAATGGGTCAAAAGTATTTAATAATAATTGTGTATTTATTTACTCCTTTAACTGTATCTGCACATAAGTAACCAAAATAATTCATTATGTATGAGAAATGCAATACATATTTTAAAAACACTGATTCATTCAAGCTGCCAGCTGCCACAAGCTGGTGCTATGGGTGGATCCACTGGTCGGCATCAATGTTTCGGTGGATGTTATGTGTCAAATAATATGTCAGTACTAGGAATGCAGTGATCTGTGATTTGAATGGGGTATTGATCTGATACTGACCTAAAAAGTAGGATTGGATATCAGTGACAGTTTATCACCTGATCCATTCAGTTCAACATTATGTTGTTTGAGTTTACTATATCCTACCAGCAACAAGCAGCAGAGCTAACATACAATAGAAGAAGCAAGCAGCAGAGGGACAGTAGTTTGGTGGAAGGCTATTTCAGAAAGATTCTACTTATATGTTGGCAAATGTTTTTACTTCACTACAAACTGTGATCAAAGTGAACTAACATAGAACAACAATGCTTTCTGTCTCTTCATTTCTCATAGTGTTTGGGCTGTCCTGATATAAAAGCTAGAAGAGCGTTCTTTCAGTTTGATGCTCATTTGTAGGCTTTTATTATGCTTATGCTAAGAAAGCACACTGTTGTCAGTGTGATTAAATATCTCACTTCAGCTGTATCCTATTAGCTGCACACCTGTGTGTGAGGAAAAAAAAGGTGAAACTACTGTGTAAATGACAGCAGTTTGCTGCTTAATGAATCTCACCTTGATCCAAAATAAGATCAGTAGAAATAAATCGGATGAATGACACATTAATTTTTTTCACCATGCTTATCCTGGGTATGCTTTCATTACTTATTTCATTAGCGAATACCAAAAAATGCAGTGAATTTATATTGTTGGATTTATTTACTTATTCCATTTTGTGCTACAAAGATACTAACGCCTTTAAGTCCAGCCTAGTGAATATCTTCCTCAGAGTGAGAAACAAAGATTATTAATTAAGGCTGGTACTGCACTCCATATCCACAGATACCTACAGCCAGGGTATTGGTATCAGATCAGAACCAGAAAAAACTGGATTAGGAGATTATGTTTCCCAGCAGACAACTGTGTTGTTACTGGACAATGTTATTCAGCTCTGTCAGTACTTTAAAGTTTTAATTGTTTTTTTTTTACTTGTGACATGCATGCAAAAGCCTGTTATGTCAGCGAAAGTCTGAGTGCCTCACACTACGTACATTACTTTGATATGTGTGCTGTATGTAGCCATAATTGGAAGGCAAGGTAGAATGTAACCTAGAATTAGTAGAAGCTACTGACTTACAGTCTGTGCTTTGAGTTTGCCCTTTTTCATATTTATTAATGTAGGCAGGCTAATTAAAGTTGTAAATATAAACAGTAAGTGTATGAGCACTGATGGCCTGGCATTCAGCATGAGCTGGGAGACACAGAGTCTCAGAGAGGGATCATTAGTTTGCATCATGATGAAAGTTTAAGAGGGCAGTCTGGATGTGGCGGTTATTAATGAATGCTAGCATAGGCTGGTGTCTGTTTAAAAAAAGAAATCTCTCAAATTGAACCTTTTTGAACATTTGGAGAGGAGGAGGAGGAGGAGGAAGCTTGATTAGTAATCAGTCGGACTGGTCTTCAAGAGGAAAGTTTCACTGTGCCTGCGTCAGCACAGCTACTCTGAAGTATTTCAAATTACTCAAGTGCCCATTGCTACAATTAGTTCTAGAGCATGTTAGGACAGGGCACCACTAGTTTATGTCAGATTTCAATTTCTCATTCTCCTTCATTCTGCAAATACTCCAATTTTTCTACATTTGAGATGAAACTGAAAGGAGAAAAAGTAAGTGCAACAAGAAGTTTAATCAATTTGCAGAAATACCTTTTGTAATCTAGAAGAATGAATCCTGTAAGTTTTTTTTCCTCATCTGTAGAATGCTCTGGCTTTGTGTTATATATGCACTTTTCGATGACTGCAGTCTAACAATAGACACACTGCATTTTATAATATGGAATTTACAGACACTCTAAGAGAAAGAGAGCGAGGAAATAAGCGGGAAGAATGAGGGACACAAAAGCCCTTCAGGGGGTGCTGCAAGAAATGGAAACTCCTGTCAGCATGTAGTGTCACTCTCAGAAGCCAAATGTAACACCTGCTCGGTAAGACGAGCGTTTCCACCCGGCAGACACACAAAACAAACACGAGTGCAGAAACGCACTCACAAAGAGACAGAGTCTTAAAATGAAGGGGTGAGAAAATGCTGGCATTAAAGAAGAGGCCTGTTTAAGAGGATAGTCAAATGCATCAGCTCACACTGCTTTGCAAGGGACTAATAATGCTGCATTATGAGAAAGACGGGGATGGAGGAGAAACACTTCATTCCAATTATCTACTGTGCTAACCTTGCAAATATTCTTTGAACAAACAGCACAGTTAAGGAAAAATGCCTCTTTAATTCAGAATATGCTGAATTTTCATTTGACAGCTGACATCTTTACCAAGAGCTCATTCCTGGGGCCAGGAAGAGTTTAATCAATATCTGACCAACCAAGCTTCTTCCCACAGCTAATAGCCAGACAGAGATGTAAAGCAGGCAGCTGCAGGTCCGGACTCCTGACTTGACCAGCATCTATCACGCTGAACTGTCCTTGAGCAAGATGCTGAATCACTGCCAACTGTAATTGTTGTTCTATTGACCTCCGCATGGAGCCAAGAAAAAAAAAAATCTTGTGCACATATTTTTAAAACATCTAACCAGACAGAAACTCTTCACTTAAATATGTGCTTCTTGTAAAACTTATAAATTAAGTTAGATGTAATAGTAAAACACGTTGACAGCAATTACCCAGCGAAAAAAAATAAACACTGTAAAAAATCAGTATTGTAAATATTTTAGCCAGGGATTATGTTTGTCACCTAAAGGTGATTGGGAAAACAATTACTTACTTAGTTTCTAAGGGACTGAACTTTCTTGGGAAGCCATGAGAGCACCAGAAGCTTCTCTACTAACGATGAAAAGCCGACTGACTTGTGGATCCAAAAACGCATTTGTCTGAGCTTTTGAGCTAAAATAACATACACTATATAACAGTGATACCAACTCTGAACCAGAAAATAGACTCACATCCCCAGAAAATCGCAAAGAGTGCAGCCAGAGTCTCATTTTTCCCTCTTTTCTGATTGATTCTCTATGGTGCCTCAGATCAGTTTGATGCTCAAAGGAAGAGCAAACTCTTACTTTCTCTTAGCTTTGTTTTTGCTTGGATCGCCTCAGTTATATAATCTCTACTTTCCCAGGGATTGCAGTAATACTGGGTTGAGAAACATTAGTAATTCAGTTTTAAACTATATAATAAATTATCAGCAGTTCAAACCACTTGTCTCCTAATTGCTGATGTTCTTGGGAGCGTGGCAGTGTAAGCCTTCTGATACAGACTCTTGTAATTTATCCTTGTGACATTGTGCACTAAAATATATGATCCGTTTTCATCGGGTGGACCAATGGCACGAACAAAAAAAAAAAAAAAAAAAAAGAGAGAACGATATGCAGCATCCTAAGCCTGCAGTCCGAATTGCAGTCTTGAAACTTTGTGCCAAAATAAACTGTCTTGCATGAATACCGCACGGTTATGCACAGTCTCATATATTTGCATTTAGTGTTTAGTTAAGACCCCAAATACAGGATGTTGGAGGTGTAACAAAAAGTGATCCATAATAGCTAAATCAAAACGTATATCCAAAAGGAAACGGAGACCAGAGTACTTAAGCCAAGTGAAGAGATGCAGCCAGAACGAAACACAAATAGCAAACACAAAGTGGGAACTGAAGCTGAATGAAAGAGCCAAGGATAAAAACTAACACAAGAAAAGCAAATCTTCTTAACAGGAATTCAATCTCCACGAACACTGGACACAAATACATAAATACAACTTTAGCTCAAGATACTTTAATGATAACGAAATCAAAATAGTAATTCAAATACTTACAACATTAGAACAACAGAGACACCAAACAGAAAACATTTAACATTAATCAGTGCAAAAAACCTAAAGTGAAAACCCTGAGACCAAAATCAGTGACCATGACAGACTGAAATTCCAACCAATTCAATTGTAGAGAAACATGAACTCAAGGGCTAGCTGAAAGGAAAAGGCATTTATTTTAAAACTCAGCATGCCTGGTGAAGCTTGTGTTAAGCCAAACTTTCCCAGTAGAGCTTTAGAAAAGAAAACATCTAATACAAGTGTCTGCATACTACTCATAAGTAAACATTTGGTATTTAACATTTTTATTCTGAATGGTACATTTAACTTATAGGTTGCATTTATTTTACAATTATGAAAAGACATGTAAATAGTTAGAAATCAAAACACGCAAAAACAAAGTATCAGCATGGATTGAAGGTGACACTTCACCAGTTATTGTCACTAAGTTGTGCAAGTTTTAAAGCACTTACAGCAGTTTAAGATTTCTTTGCCTTTAAGTTAGGATGCCGACACGTAATTATCTTCAGCTGTGAGCTTCCCCCCCTCTTATGGTGTGTTGTCTTGATGCATGATCAATAATTTATTTGGCTCAGTGTATTTGGTTCATGCACCGAGTGTTTTTCATAGGAAAGGAATGAGACACATATTTACAAAAAACAACATCTTGGTGGCCTCAAAATCCCAAAACACAATATGCCAAAAATGGATCAACACCAAGGATCAAGATCCCTGGCACAAACAGAGCAATATAGCGTATGCAGTTAAATGCCAAGAGGATTGCTGTGAATTATACACCTGGGAAAACAAACAATGCTAATGGGTGGTACAACATATAAGAGCCACCTTGTCCAGCTAGAGACCCACAGTCTACTTACACGCCAGTAGCCACTTTTTCACTGATGAGAACCTGCACAACCTGGACGGGGAGTCACGGAGATCATGCATGGAAAGAAGGGAACAACTTATTTGAACTGAGGAAGAGATTCACCATTGTACCATGCTGCCATTAGAGCACTTCCCCGACTCTCTGTGAATAGCACTCATGGCCACTTATCAGTAGTCATAATAATTTGCATATTAATAATCACGAAACTGATCTTGTGACTCATTGTTAGGCAATGGTGCTAGTTTCGTTATGCAGTCGATATGCAGTCTGGGGAAACCGGCAGTCAGCTGAGACTGAATAAGTGACTTGGATGAGTGATGGAACATTTCTCTCATGGAAAACGCTGCATCTAGATGAACTGAATCAACTTTGTGGGATTATTTCAGCTTATTTGAGTGCTCTTGTGAGGAAATTATCTGACACTGAGTGAAAGTAAACGGCTGAGTTTGTGATCGAATTACAGGCTGAATCCATGCATCATATTAAAAAAAACACACATACACAATGAGTGTGTGTAATATAGCACATTACAGTGCTATATTACACACAGTTCATTATTGCATTACTCCTACTTGCTATTTGGCATAATGTTTTTCACCAAAAACTGCCTCGGCTGACTATATTTTGGTCTCAGTTAAAGTAAAAAAAAGTTTAGTTTGCAAAATTAAAATGATCTCAGAGACGATTAGAGCACAGGGCCGTTCCAAGCGACTCGCAAGCCGTCACTGTCAGTCTTTGACGTCGCTTCCATTTTGTACCAGCGCTCAACTTTCATACAGAGGAACATCCATCACAAAAGATTAATGGGTGTGACCATGATGCATTCTGACTCCCATTTCTCAAGAGAATTCAACTAGAAGCATTCAGGCATTTCTGAAAACTTTAACCAAACAGAATTAGAAGAGATGTAAGAGGAGTGGAGGTGGGTACACCAAAATAACTTGTTGGGGCAGTTCCTTGTTAAAATACCCCTTAAAGACATAATGTGTAAAATTACAATCTCAGTCAAAATGACTGTGATTAATGTGTTTCAACTCGAATGAGTGAGTTTTCATTTTGAGCTGCTCATGTATTTTCTGCTGTTATAATTCCACAAAGATTTAATCATTTGTTTGTTGTTTGTTAAGTAACTTGGCTGTAACACTTCACTGAAGCGCTCCATTAGAAAACTTGAGGAACCATACAGGTATCTGACAGAAAACCTTTTGTCAAGGGGCAGCTGATATGCCAAGATGTGGTGCGAAGCACTATAATTAGAGAGAATAAACAAAATACTAGAAACAACTTATGGAAATAGAAGAAGCCTTATTCTGAGACAGAAAGACTGATAGAAGAAGGCGGGGGAACTAATAAAGCAAAGGGAGGACAGAGAGAGAGAGAGAGAGACCCAGGTAGGGAGCATGACACAGAAACAGAGTGATGCAGACAGCAGAGGGGAGGTGGGAGGCAGAAAAAACTGACAGAGTGAGGGAGTGATAGATAGAAGAGGTTTATTTGCTTTTGTTGTGCCAACATCATTTATCTCCAGTGAACAGCCTCCCAGTGCTGAGAGGCTATATGACAGAAATCAATCAGAGGGCAATCGTCCATACACTTCCACTGATGCGCCAACCCATCGATACAGGCTTTAGGAGAGAGAGTAAAGGAGGGAGGCATGGCAAGAGAAGGAGAGAAGGGAAGGAAGTGCAGAGAAAAATGGAAATACAACAAGAAAACGAATTAAAAGGGAAGGCTTTTTGGCTCCAAAGGCTCCAAAATGAATGTGCAGCATGTCTCTATCTGCTCATTCAAGAGTCATTAAAAAGTCCTTTCATGTTTTTATGACCACCAAATACTCCAGCCGCCTCTGCCTTGTGTGCTTGGAGCTCTGTTTAAGAAGAGCAGATTTGTATTTTTCAAATTTTCTCAAACCAGCATATTTGGGTAAATATCCGAGGCTGTTTGAACATGTCACGCATATTTGGAAACAATGGCACTGAATGCTGCTGCATGGGCTGTTAGAGACATTTTAAAGTATGTTTATGTGTTTTTGGACTGCTATTCTCTTCATCAGGGTGATGAAGCACCACCTGTCACTGAGTGCGGTGTACAAAATGCCAACTAAGATTTTCTCAGTAAAGACAAATTACATGAAAAATGATTAGGCATATATGGTAATGTTCTATTTTAGAATATCTCAGCTTATACTGCAGTAGTGTGCCAAAGTCTTGAGTCACCCCTTATTTCCTCATATTTTGCTTCCAAGGAGTCAGAGTTTTTTGTAATTTTTTTAAGTGGTCTTCAGAAGTAGTTTTCCAGGCTTTATAAAGGGCTTCCGATGCGCTTCTTAGGAAATCGACTACATCTTTAGTTTAGTCCTTGTACTTTGTACCATTTTCAGACTTTTTTTTTCTTTTTCTTTTTTTTTTATTAGTGATAATCCAGGAAAGACCTGACAGAGAAACTGAGAGATGTTGTGGTTTATAGCTGTATTTCAGCCAGTGATATTGGGGATCTTGTCAAAATTGATGGAATTATTAACACAGAAAAGTACTGTCAGATTTTGATACACCATGCAATACTATCTGTAGAGCATTTGATTGGCACCAGCTTCATTTCTCAGCATGACAATGATCCTGAACAGACTGCCTTTGCAGTTAAAGCATACCTGGGTAGAAAAACACACATTGGAATACTATCAGTCATAGACTTTACTCTACAAAGCCCCAGATTTCAACATTATTGAAGCAGTATGAGGTCATCTTGACTTAAAACAGAAAAAAAAAGGGCAGCCAACATTCAAAGAAGCGCTTTGAATGTCCTTTAAGAAGCCTGGAGAACTAATCCTGAAGACAACTTAAAGAATTTTTTTTTCAAGCAATAATGGTTAAAAAGCCAAATATGGATTAAAAAAGATTGTTGCACAGTACTGTATGCTTGCATGACCACCCTAACTGTTAAAACATAATTACTGGACCCTTTGACAAAACCACATTAGAAAACACGTTGTAATTCTGCTTGACAAAGAAAATGAGCAAGCCTTTTTAAATAATAGCTGTTGGAAATAAATTATAGATAATGTATGGATTAGTAATAAGAACATTAATTTCATTTTATATGTGCTGTGTGTGCTGTGACAAGCTCAGTCTTTTTACTGGCCAGGGCTAACACAAGTTGTGGAGGGCCCTGCTGAGATTAATACATCAGGCACCTGTCAGGAAGCACTGTGTGTTTGTGTGTGCATGTAATACCATGTGACAGTCATTAGACTTTGGTCCGACCTCCTGCCCACCTGCCCGGAAAAGAAACAACACGAGATCACATAAATCATCTGCTTCACATAGAATACGTCTCCTGCAGACACACACCCGAAGCAGTGTGTGTTCTGAGTGACTCTGGCCAGAGGCATAGCTGACAGCCTGACACCTCTGATGACTTGAATGGGAGCCCGCCCTGACACCAGAATCCCCTTTTCTGCCCAACAGTGTACAGATATTAGTTCCAAGGCCAATATCGCTTACACACTGAGGGATGACCAAAGGCGGGCATGCGAACTGTTGATGTATACCTCTCTCCCTCAGACAGACACACACACACACACACACACACACACACACACACACACACACACACACACACACACACACACACACACACA
>NW_024582444.1:106835-165629 GCF_018398535.1 Haplochromis burtoni
CACACACACACACACACACACACACACACACACACACACACACACACACACACACACACAGTCAGTATATCATATATTGCATGTTACTTATTAGCATTAACACACAAAGTACGGAATTCTATCTGCACTAACAGAAGCACACACCATCATGCACTCAGCCCTGAAGCAATGTATGTATGAGGCTTACATTAGTTCACACAATGCCATACGTATACTGCACAGGATAATATAGATAGCATTTACCTACATATTTACTTGTCTCATGGATTACACATGCTTCAACTGACTGAAGGAGTGCATGGTTTAAAGATAATATTTTGTGACTTATATCTGAGTCGGCGTTACTGAAAACAAATTTCTTTTTAACCCAAGGTACCTTTGAGGAAATAACAGAAATTTCTCTGCTTTCGATTTATTAGTTTAACACAATCAGAAGAGGCTCAATAACACAACAGTTTTACTGTCTGTCACTGGAGCTGTTTGGCGATCAAGGCCCTTTTCTCGAGGCACTTCTAATTCACGAACTCAACCCAGGATATGAGTTTATACTGGGTAACATGGCCACCTCTCTGACCTGTTTTTAATTTAATTAATTTTTTTTTGTTTTTTGATCTAACTGTGCAGCTGGACTCTAATACTACACATTGTACTGCATATTCTATTTCTGTGTCTATCTTCTGTGAAAACCACAGCTATATGAATTAATTGAGTGTAAAGAGTGGATTTTATAAATCACCCTTAAGATGTGCCCAGCACCACGACTCTGAAATGACTTCAAATATTTTACGGTGAGAGAAGTGTTGAAAATGCACATGATAATTTGTATTATTTTGGTACAAATAAAGTCAGTAGTTTTCTTTCTGTCCTGTTAGTGAGTCTAATTTATAGGCCTAACCTATTTTATTATTTCCTCAACAAAGTTAAAAGTATAATTTTCTGCTTTTATTTTCATGTGGATTGAAAAAAAACTGAATGGAAGATGTTTTCTGTTCTTCTCTCCTTTGGTTGCATGTGGGTAGCACTGTCACCTCCAGGTCTATAGCACAAATCCACCAGTTGGCCTTTCTGTGTGGACTTGACAACTTTTGTCTAGTTTCCTCTCACAATCTAAAGATATGAATGTTGGGTCAGCTGACCCTGAAATAGACTGGTCTGTCCTGTAACAGCTGGGATAGGTGGGAATACATGAATCTCTGGTTAGGTTTTGACAGCGAGGCTCATTTAGAAGAGTTTCATGTAACCATGGAGAGAACGTCTCACTAACTTAACTCATCTAAGGTGACAATAATCGTACCTGGCCTTTTTGTACGATGAAATTAGGTTAGAGTTGAATACAACTCATGCAAGGTCACCCGTTATACAGCACAGGTGTCATCACATTACAATAGGTCACACCATTGGCTTAAAGACTCACTCTACATGGTCATTGCTCATTAGGTAGATGATGCAAGGATATTTATCTCAGTTCGTACGGTTCAGACAACCTCAGGCAAAAAACAACAAGCAAACTTTTAATTACAAATTTTAAGCTGAGTGATGGATGCAAGCATCCTTTGGGACACTCAGCAACAAGATGAATCACTCCTACCCAGTATAATTAAAATCAGTTTGTGTAGCAGCTCTAGCCTTTCAAACACTAAAACCTTGACCTTTAATTATAACACTTCCATCAGTGTAAATTTTGAAGCTGTAAAACACACTGTCAAAATGCATCTATGGTGATGCAAAATTGGACTGAGGGCATCTAAGATATCACACTTAAGGTAAATGAGATTGCTCTTATTTGCAGATCAGAGAAAACATGGAAATCAGTGCAATACTCATTGGAAAAAAAACCCATAAATGATGGTGGTATTAACAGAGAATTAACAGAAATATTAACCCAGTTCTATATGAATGAAGTCTGACCTCACAGGGTTGTGACAATGGGCTTGGATCAGTTACACTGGCAAGTTTTTATAGTGTGATGCAAAGATGTAGTTTACATATGTAATACAAATCAATGGCTAGGAGCAACTGCAAAAAAGGAGAAAGTAATGTAATTACTTGTAATTACAGTGCTCACGTGACGATAAGAGACATACCTCGGATTTATTTCCTTAATTTTAATTTCGATGACCAGGGTTTGGATTGTTCTTGTAAGTTCTTATAAGCAGTGTCTTCAATTAGATTTTTTGGCCAACCAATTTCTCTCTGAAGTTAAAGCTTTGACAGGAAATGCAGCTAGTCAAAATGACAAATCAGATTCCTCCTTGTAGTCTTTAATGTTCGCGAGGCTAATAGGTACTCACAGTACCTGTGAATTAAAGCAGCATGTCAATGTCAAGACTTACAGGATAAAAGCTAAATAGACCTGGATATAATTACCAAATGCCAAAGATTAAACAGAATGTCATATATCAAATGCACAGACGCAAAGCCACAGGGGGACACACAAACACACGACACGCTGTTTTACTGATTTGTTGTAACAGTGGTACCCATTGTGTTAAATTTATGTGGACAGGCAGATTGGCTACTAGCAGATTCGACAATTCTCCAGGGTATAAGACCATTTTTCATGTCACCAATTACAAGCCTGCATCTCATTGATTGGGGGGAGCCTTTCACTCAGAGTGACATAAATTAACTCATGTGTCCAGTAAAAAAGCTGGGACGAGATGGCTATCATGGGGTTAAATCCTCTACGTTGCAGCCAGGAGTGCATCTTTTTTATTTCTTCTGATCTCATTCTAATTGTGTTTATACCTGTAAAACTGCAAGTTGAAATGAAATATCACATGTTCTATCTTTTCTGTGAATGTGTGCATGGAAGTTTAAATCTCTAAATGCCAGTGGTAATTAAAGAGATTCACTGCTGGTAGAGTGTTGTGTTCCATTTCTGTCAAGGACTTTGAAAGGTGAATTTTGTTTAATATACAGCAGGCAGCAGTGTATTTGGGTGTGCGCTTTGGATTCAGTGTCAAAGCTGTTTACAACATACACAGCAAAATATAACTTCTACTATAAATTTCTATTCTAACTATACTCACAAAAATGTAGTTATGATGAGTTGTGACTATTTATGAGGAACAATAGAAGGAACAAATCTTGGATGGATCAATTGTTTTCCATTCTGCTGTCTAGAAACGAGCCAAGCATGCTGCTGAGTATAAAGGGAATTAAAAGCAGGGGGGCATTTATTTTAAGCAGAGTTATTTATAGTCTTCTACAATCTTGTTTGAAGTGAAATGCTCAGCAGCATGAAAAGAAACAATGGTATTATTGAATGTGATGAGCAGAAGATGCGTGGAAAGCTGAGTCCTGTCAGAGCTTGTGTGTGGAGCTGAGGGGAGGTGAGGGGTGGGGCTCAAAATCAGAAAGGGAGGTGGGGGCATGTGTGTGTTAGCCTCGGGGGTTTTGATCTCTCGCTTCGCTAAACAGAGAGAAGTCCATCAGCAACAGATACCCGTTTAATTATTCAGGAGGTTAGCATGAAAAATAAATGGCTGCTTCCTGCAGGGAGAGGTGTGGCACTGCTCTGGTTCCTGAGTGTTTCAGGTTATTGTACGCTCTCGCAGAGGTTAGATTGAGCAACTGCTTCCATTCTGGAGTCGATCAATTATGTGAGACCGCTCGCTTAACCCCATTAACACTAATAAACTCCACAATTTTCTTAATACGTGTTTCAAACAACATCAGCTTAAATTAGAGTAAATCAAAACAAAGCAGGAAAATACAATAACCCACATCCAGTCAATATTCATTGTTAAATTATCTTAAAGTTTCTACAGTTTCTGATAGCTCCTTAGCTTTGCAGCATTCTTCACAGGAATCCATCAAAGCTAAAGGTAATGTTAGCCATATACAAAGTGGCTAGCGTCGCTAACTAACAATTTTCCAACAGTCGGAAAATGTGGGGTGACTATTACTACTATTACTACTACTACTACTACTACTACTAGTACGACGACAACTAATAATAATAATAAAAGTCAACTTGGATTTTAGTTCATGAAGTGCATGGAGATTTGTCTTTGTACAACAGAAACAATGACAGAAAGTGAGAAGTTACACGTTTTGGCCCTGTCACTTTGTGGAGCTTTCAAATGCACAAAAAGGCGAAAGAGGAAATACTAAATATGGGGTCTTTCATGCTACAGTCACACAAGGGAAAAAAGTGGATGTAGACCAAACCACAACAAAAATTATTATGACCGAGTACAATAAACTTGCAATTTTGTTGCTATGATGGAAATGAGACATGGCTTGTTGGTTGTCAGTCAGGGTTGACATGGTTACTTCAAAGATAAGGACCAGGTCTGAGAGTACTCACTGTCAGTTCCTGGCTTCAAAGTGTCTATGTGCATCAAGACAATTATAAAATGGCAATAAAACGGTGTCAGTCTGATAACTGTCTGCAGTTTGCCATTACATGCAGTCCGCTGGAGATAATGGAACAAACAAGTATCATAAATCACCAAAAATCTGTTGTCTGCTGCCATCTATATACACACAGAAATTCACCTTCAAAATCACTGCTTGCATTCAGAGTCAGGCCAAAACTTTGACTTAAACTAGAATTTTCTTTATAGATTCTTAGAACCTATTTTTTTAACCTCCTAGGACCTGGCATCCACATTAGTGGACATTACATTTTGGGTTATTTAGACCAAAATACTAAATCTTGCTCTACAAGGGCCTGATATCCACTTACGAGAAAATTATACTGCAACTGTTCTATTGAAATTTTAAATGAATATCCTCATATGTGGCTCTCATTTTTCTTAGAAACAAAAATTAGGAAAAAAAAATCTGGTATAACTTTGTTTTTACATTCATCAGGTTCCAATCAGCCTAAATATCAAAGAGAAATTAAAAACGCATGCCATGGAAGAGTTTGGGTCTTAGGAGGTTAATATTATTTTTGGTCACTATTGGATAGTGACAGTAAAGAAGACGTGCAGTAAAGGGCCACAGGTCAGACTCAAACCCAGGCTGCTGGTCTCTGGCCACACAGCAGATGGGCACCTGCTAACCCGCTGAGCTAAACTGGTGTTGTAAAATCTCCTTTTTATATAGGAATATAACCAGAAAACAATGTGTCTACATACAAGTTGCACTTTATTGATGTAGATTGGCTCACATTGATTCCAATGTGCTACATAAATTTGGTTTAATTGTGGTTTTCACTGTTTAAACTAACCACAACTTTGCATTGTCCCTTGGTTTCATTGTTAAAGAGATTAATACAGTATGATGGCAAATAAGACTACACATTTCAGGGGAATCAAACTTGTGCAATCTGCTATTTGTTTGTCATAAAACTGACCATTGCTCACATTGTTTTTTTTCTTCCTCGGTTACACACATATTTGCAGTGTAGATGATTGTTTATTGTCCTGGCTCTTCTTCCTACTGTTTTAGTATGAATACATGTAGGCTACAACGTGTAAATCTGGACCTTCATTGTCTGTTTTCAAAAGGCTTTAGCTCCTCCACTTGTTTCATATGACAGTGTGAATCTATGAGGGTAGTTCTCTGAACAATACAAGCTTGTCACATAGTCAGCCAACTCACTTCTATGACTGGAGGCCAGCCAGCTGTCCCCGATGTCATGTCACTTTGTCCTAATGTGATTGCCATTTGGCATTAGCTGACTTTTCGTCTTTGTCTGTCTGTAGCGCTTGTTACTTTTCCTTTCTTCTCCTGTCTCTGTAATTTGTGCCACTCTTTGTGCCACTGTCTCATTTTTCTCTTCACAATGATTGGTCTTAAAAGAAAAGAAAAGGTGGAAAAAGTAGCATCTAATATTAGCTCCCGCTCTGCTTCCCTCTCTCTCCAGGTGGTCCATCACGTTGGTCGTCCCCTCCATGTGACTGCTGCTGCAAGAACCACAAAGGTGACGGCGAGGGCGAGAGCGGCACCTCCTTTAATGAGCTCTCCACCTCTAGCTCTGAGAGCCAGTCAGAGGCCAGCTCTCCCCAGGGAACAGTCATCTGTGGCCCAGTAAGTCGCCAGTCGCATCCCCGTGCCAATGTCCAAACCCTGGACAGGCCGCTGAAAAAGGGCCCTGTCACCATGGTCCAGCAGTCTGAACAACGACGCAAGAGTGACTTGCTGCGCACTCTTACAGCCAGCTCCCGTGATACCAGCAGCTGCAAGAAAAGGCCCACAAAAGAGAAGCTCACAGTTGAGGAGGAGTTGGAAAAGTGCATTCAAGACTTCCGCAAGATTAAGATCCCAGAGAGGTTCCCTGAGAGGAAGTACATGTGGCAGGCTGACCTGCTGAGAAAATATCGTCTCTGAGGCAGGAAACACAGCTGAAGGAGCAAACACATGAGGCCAAGAATCAGTTCAAGCGTTTTTTGATCATAAATTTTGCAACAAAGGGGAGAGAACACTAAACTTATTTAAATCAAGTTTCTGAAAGAAACCTTACTTTTATGCCAGTGCGCTGAGAGTCTAAACAGAAGCTAGAAGGAATGATAAAGAAAAAAGAGACTGTTCTATTATTGACGTATGTATGGTAGTAGGCTTTGTATGCGTGTTTATGTAGATTAGGCCTACTGTATGTACTGTAGGTGTGCTGTAACTTACTGAATGCCTTCAGAACTTTGAATAATTTATCCCAGAGGACCAATACAAGTGGATAAAGACAATGTCCATGAAATGATCAACCACCAGAAGGCTTGCTGATGGCTACACTTGGGGCTATTGATGGCTGCTGGACTGCACATGCTGTAATCGGTCATCATTCACTGAAAAACCATCGCAAGAGCCACGGTTTTAGTCAAAGCAGATAAGCACTGGTCTAGTATGTGATTGTATGTGTTTATGTCTGTGAAGGTTCTCAGTCATCCAGGTCATGGTAATCTAAGGAGGTTGAAAGAAAAGTGAGAAGTGTCAAACTGAAGAAGCTTCTTGGATGAGAGGTCAAAGGTTTTCTTTCCAAACTCCTTAGATGTGTGTGTTTATGTGAGTGTGCGTGTTTTGTGTCTGTTTGCACCCGGGTGGCCTAGAGGTCACACATAAGTCCACATTGGGACCCAAAAACACTTCATACTGTTCAAACAGTGCTCTAACTATAAATGCACGCAAAAATGTCTAATGACAGGATGGCATGAAAAGCTGGGTTAATTACTTTTAAACAACTTCTGGAGACTTCCGAGCTGGTGTAGGCACAGTTTTATCAGCAAGTAACTTTTGCATAGATCTTCACAATGTTGGTTAGATGTAGAGCAATACCCACATTACTGTGTGAAGGGGAAGCAGAAGAGTGAAGGTACCAGAGATTCAGTGAAGTTCAATAAAAATATAGCACACACATACACATTTTCCCCATGTACTGAAAATCATATTCACTGCAGCATAATTACATTTCAAAATGAACAAAGCAGTCAAACTTTTATTCACATACTGACACACAGAGCAATCAAACACAGTGTCATTTAAACTACGCTTAATATGGCACAATAAATATGGAAAGGATGAAAGGGGACTGCTGTATTTGCTTACCCAGTGAACACAGACAGATGCCTTCTACACTGACTGTTGACAAGCTAATCAATAGTTATTGATGATAGAGTCTGTTGATAGAGCTGATAGATGTAACTCTTGTTTACAATTACTAATGAAGCTCTTGGGTTACTGACAAAGCTGCTCTTCTATTCAGTCAAAATTAGTCATTATTCATGTATTCATTTACCTACTACTTGGCTCTGTCAGGGTCTGCGGGATGTATTGCAGTGTAGACAGTCAACTGCTATATTAAAGCAACACAATTTAAAAGCATGAGTTAATATCCCCTGGAAGATGATTGTTATTCCTTCAAAGTCCTTGCTGAATAAAAAGTTACTGCCAATGGCAAAAGCACAGAAACGTTCACTGATGGTGCAATTATAAGGCATTTGTCTTTAGATTTCATATTGTTATTGGTCACTTAAAGCTGCCGTTTACTTTTTCATTGCCAGGTTAGTTCATTATTATTACAATACTAACTGCAAATGTAAAAGAAGAGTTGATAACTATATATATCACTGTTTTTGTAGATATGTATTAAAAGTGGTGGGATAGGGATTCACATCGATGAGAAGGCTTCTGATTATGAGACAGAATTATTCCATTTTTGTCATGAAGGTATTTTCCTTCATGAGGAAGTAGCTGATAAATTGGTACATGTGTTGGTCAAGGCATTCAATAAAATCACAGTTTTTCTGAATAGTTGGGTAGCTGTGATAAAAGATGTTAGCATTAGGAAGCTATACATCTAAATGAGTTTCTTTATATTGTTGAAATTTCAGATTGACCTTTTGATTAAAAAAATAAATAAATAAATAAACAAAAAAAAAAAAAAAAAAAATATATTATATATATTATATATATATATATATATATTATATATATATATATATATATATATATATATATATATTAAAAAACAGAGGTGAAAATGAAAATAATTATACTACACAAACTTGGCTGGACTTGTATTTATCATTGAGGGTTATAAAAGTGCAGAGGAGTCCGATCTATAAACAATCACAGCTTTTTGAAAAGCAAGAAAAAAAAGCACACACAACTAAGATGCATGCATAATGCATAATGTATACTTGTCAAAGATCAGTTAATTTAAAACAATCCCTGATATGTTAAAAAGAAGGATGATTTAAAATGTTTTATTACACTTATTTTTCTATCAAATGCCCTTTAATTTAATACACCGTCGAGCACTTATTCTGCCCATATAATGTATTTCCTGTGAGAGAAGTTAAGTGGCAGTAAGAGTGCCAGGGATAGTCATAACCATATGTCTGCTAAAGCTCATTATAGTATAGAGTAAGTGGTTGCAATAGGTGCTAGATATAAACTAATCATTCTCCTCATGTCAATACAAGTAATATAATTTATTTTTCTACATTACTGGAATATTACATTTTCATTTTGAAGTCATTGATCTTTTTCGTTGAAGTTGAAATATGTTAATCCAGGCTACATATCATATGTAAATAAACACCATAAATCATACCTAACCAGAAAAATGTATTATGCTCTCTGTATATAACATGCAAATCCATGAGGCATTGCTGCTACTCTGTTCTTAATGTGCAGTAGACTGACACTAATGTAATACAGCCATTATTGTTTTTATTGTTTTGTCATTTAGCGTTGGGCTATCAGGGATTAGGGAAATATAAGATATATCTATAACAGATCTCATATTTATATTGGTTTTTTTTTCCAAACAACAGTGTCATAAATGGACTTCTCTAGCACACTCATCTGTGTCACAATCACTGACGACTATGATGCTGATTTTCAACCAGAATACAATGGAGTGTTAGAATAGTCATATGTTTTTGCTGTTTTGGCTCTGAACTTGATTTGAAATGAAACAGTGACTATAAAAGTACTTTGAGGGTGTTTACATCCATTTTTCCATTTCAGAAGAACAGTGTATAAATCCCTTTTAGCAGATGCAGGAAAATGCAGCAGGACAGTAGTTCTAAACCCACACAACAACAACAACAAAATTTTCATCAAAGAATTTTATGTTCTTGACTTATCATTTGTCCCAAGCAAAACTGAGGATTTTATCCCCAAGAATATACAGTCCGAAGATCACAAGAAACTGCTCCAGTAGGTCTTGGGTCATGGTAGTCTCAGGTCCCACTCACACGGGCTAGAAACGTGTGACTGTGTGACTGGGACAAGGGGCAGTGACCATCTGGTAACTACTGGGTCTATATGTGGTAAAAATTCGGACTGGCAAATGGTTGTTGGAGGGTGATGGCAGTCGCTGTGAAATTAGTTGCTAAAGCCCAAGTCATGCAGACCTACAGTTAATAACACCCTAGCAAGCAGGTTATTAGGGAAAAATGTGTAATACCAGACTGGTGGGTAGTCCAGATGATAGAGGTTGGTAGGTGAAACTGGTTGGAAAGAGGTATATGATATGCCACTGAAAACGTCCTTGCAATTGCTTTGGTTGCTAGCAGATGAACGCATGGAGGACGCTGACTTGTTTACAAATGCCTGCCAAATAATCTCTGAGTGCTGAAAGAAACTGTGAAAAGTGCAACACAAAGTAAAAATGGAGATGGTTGCCTTCAAATTAAAAGTTGTGCCTTTTGAAACATGTTAGCTGCAGCAGTGAGGCATAACTTAAAGGTTATTTGTACGTTCTCTGTTTCCCATTTGCACTCGGCTAGTAGTTAGTGAGTGTTTGCAGAAAAGTAGGCATCACTACTGCAGCAATATATGAGATACCAAAGCAACTACAAGGAGATTTTAGGTGCAACATCATCGTTGCGACAGATTTACCTGGCAACCTTTAAGAACCACTTACTAATAATTGTAATTTGAGGACTTGAGTTGATAGTGTGGGTTCTTTTCGGGTAAATTTTAGGATAAAACCTATCAAGCCGCTATGTCTAATGGATTAAAAGCCTGACAAAAAGGGTGACACTGATTAAAAATTATACATTCAAACATACAATCCCACAACTCCTTAGCACAACCTTGCCATTCTCAAACCATCCCCTATTTAAATTTGGCTGAGCTTATAGATCATCGTTTTGGCAGCACTGCGGAACTTGTTAAAACTCAATGCCGTCTAACCCCGGTGGACAAAGTACAAAACCCAATCAATGTTAAAAAATGGTGAGCATAGTTCTGAGCATACGTCAACACTGTGTGTTTGATTAATGACATTGATTTGATGTTGGCACATTGTGAACTCACAGCAGGATACATTGCAAGTGGTCAGATAGGAGAGTCAAAGGAGTGATCTAAAACCAGTACTGGAACGAAGGAAATGACCTTAAAGGTGGAAAAATGTCAAATTTAAATCAGGTATTGTAGCATTTGAGTTGTATGGGGTGAGCTGAGAAGGTTTATGATCGTACCTTAAATTTCTGATACTGTTCTTTTCATGTGGACGTAAACACCCAGAAGATAAAGCTGAAGATCACAACTTCTTGTCATAGTCTGGCTAATCAATGCAAGGCGGTCCAAGATTAGCTGAGTACAAAGCCAGTTCACGGCATACATAGGTGAGAGAATTTATGTATAAATCTTTGTATATGTTTGCTTGGTGTGAACCAAACGTACATGCATACATATAGACAGAAAAACAGTTTTGTCTCTGGCTGATTTAAATTTTTTAGAGTAGGTAGCATACTTAAGACTGATTCACATTTAACCCATAAATTGTGTGTTTTTAATTGCTGGTACAATTATCATCAAGCTAAAACACAAGAGCAAACATAGTTTATGTGTAATGTGAGGGTCTAGCTTTTAGTTTTTAGCATATTGTTTGTAATTTTTTAATATGTTTAATATATTTTAATATGTGCAATAGTTTGGGTTTTGCTGTCCATATTCAGCTATGCTGAAGTGACTTTATGGATTCTGTTTGCTTGACTCTACCCATCAGTTTAAAAACATTGTTTTTTTTCTTACTTAGAGATGATTCAACAACAAGGTCAACTGTCATGAAAACCTAAGAGCATTTTCAAGCACAGATTTTCACAAGCTGTGATTTGAAACGTTGCTGAACGGACAAAGAGGGAGACATATACCAAGACACCTGGTGGCCTTCTAGAGTAGACTAAAGACGTTGTTGCACAATTTACAAAAAAATATAATGTAATACAGAAACACAGTATTTTAAATGAAAGAAAGTTAATTAACTTACACGTAGATCACAGTCACAAATAAGGTGTCTGTCATTATTCAAGCATTTGTTGTTTTTTGTAGATTTGTCTGGTCAGTTTTCATCTTCGAAGCACAAGAGGTGATTTTCAGTTAAGTAGAAATGTAAATTTTTTGATAAAGAATGACTGCAATCTTGTTTTCAGACAGACGTATGTAAAGGATGGGAGAATGAATTGATTATATGTTTGTTGACTGAGATCATTTTGGATTGCACCTATTACGGTTTGTGATTTTCTTGCCTGTGTGAAGTGAAGCCTGTGTACATGACTGCAGTTCTTTTTATTTTCCTCCTGCCTTTATAAACCTGCTAATCGCAAAGAATATCATAATATTCTAATACAACATGGCAGACCCGGCAGATACTGTACGAAACAAAAAGGGGCGTCGGTTTTGATGTATGTTGATCTGACACACACACACACACACACACACATACAGAAAAACAACAAATGAAAATAAAAAAAGAAAAAATGGTTCAGAAGCATTGTGAGCATGTTGGTATACAAAACTTATAACAGATTTGACTTAGTCTGTTCTTGTGAAAAAGATTATGTTAAAAACTGATATTTGACAGAAAAAAAAGAAAAAACGAAAAAAGATAAGCACAACTGTGTTGATAGTGTCTGTTGTTCCTCCACCGGTGTATAACATTATCAAATAAAAACTAAACTGCAGTTTGACTGAGCTCTGGCAAAACAAAGCAACTCTCATCAGGAGCACATAGCTCATGGAATAAAACTTCACCACAAATTCTCCTGAAAGGTTAAATCCTGCTTTAGTAACCGTGGCATTATGAAAGTCTTTATTATATAAATTATAGATTTACTTTTCAGAGTTCATCAGATTGAATTGTCAAACAATCACTGCTGGTGAGAGTTGCTCTGTATTCAAGGCGTTACTTATGTCTGCCTTTAGAGACAGTACAGTTCATCTGAGAGTCTTTAGATACGAAGCATATAGTAATTTTAAAAATGTATGAGTACAACCAATAAACCAGACATTCTGTACAGTGTTCTATGAGTTTCATTTATTCTCAAAATCTTACAGAGTTCGACGTTTTCAGCACTTTTCACTTGTTTGGGTTCTCGTAAGCTTCTGTGGCATTATTAAAAGCAGCAGTGATATATTCAAATCTTCAGTATTCATTTGATATTAAAGCTTCATGGATGAGCACTTGAGTGGCCAGCAGCTCCTTATGTGCATTTCAGTGGCATCACACTAAAAGTATTTTTTAGCATCACCCCGATTTGCTGTACATTTTTGCAGGGCGTTTGGATGCTAGCTCTGAAAACGAGCTATGAATGTTATCAGCCAAGGAGGCCTAGCAGGTGACGCTTTCTTTCTACCTAGTGATAGTTGAACTACTGACAGTGGCACACGAGTTCAAGGTGAGAATTTTGCATGCAACATTTGTTATTCCTGCTTCATTTGTTTTTTCCTTTTCACTTTTTGTCACTCTAAGCTAAAGAGAAGTCTATTTAGTGAGATTTAGGCATCAGAACAAACCTTCATAACCTTCATTTGCCAGCTTCCTGTAGTATTTACCACCTGATATTGTCACTCATATAATTTGTCTTGCTTTCTCACTCATTATAACCAGGAGTTAAAGTGGGATTTAGCAGCTTGGGGTATCATAAAATCTGGTGCACTGGTGCAATGTGGGAAAAAGTGATTAGAAAGTCACATAATATCTTGCTTTGTGAGCTCCGGTAGGCTTTACTTTGTGTACAGGCTGTGATCATTTGACCCAGGCTGCTAGTCACTGTTCTTTGTGGGTTTAGCTAGCTGAATTCAACAAGATATAAGCAGATGCTTCACAAGCTTTTGTGGCTTTTATACTAAAACTAGTATAAAAGGTAGAATTTAATGAGTGAATTTATTTGCACTCATCACCTTTGATATATTCTGATTATGGCTACCCTTGATGTAAACTAACACTGACCATGAACACCACAGCTGCTTTCGACCAGCCCAGTATAACATATTACTATAAACTTCACCAAAGTACTGTGAACTAATCAATTTAACCTGCAGTCATACTGCTAATATTAACATTACAACATCTTGATATAACCTTTAAATAACAGAAAATTTGTATAGTCTAGTTAGTTTTGCAGGACTTCTCACAAAGACATAATTGAGCAACACTTCGCATATAGATCCAGTATCTGATTTTAAAATCCGACGCCACTGATGCTTGTTCCTTTTCTCTTTAAGCAACTTTTTTTTATATCTGCACCATGAAACATTCACAGCGAGGAGAAGAAAAGGGCGATGAGGGTGTATGTGGACTGTGGGATGGGGTTATTTTCATATTACCGAACAAGAATCTCCATACTGTCACTGAAGCAAGGCTAGACTGCAGCACATGAAAAATTAACTCATTCCGCAGTAATATGCATTAACCTGCCTATCAGATTTAATTGGTCATTAACTGAAGGTGCCAGAATGTCTTTGAAATGTTCCAGCCCACTTTAACCCCTGATTACAACAGACGATAATGATGCTCAATGATTCCGCTACAAGATATAGAAAGATGCCTCTGGTCATGTATATGGGATTAATAAAGGCTGATAACAACCTAGTCTGGAGTTCTGTAACACTGTTTTTTCTACAGTGTGATAACTAAAATAACTTGTGGAACTACTTCTCTCTGGAGTTACACTATAATTTAATTTGGAGGCAAATGGCAAAGAGTAAAATTAATATTAATATGCACCATTTCTAAAGACCCACAATGGATTGAAAAAAAAATCCATTACTTGTGTGCATTGCATTCTTTTTTCTACTTGACACCAAACAGCACAAATCTACATATAGTATCGTACCATAGTCCCGAGAAAATTTCAATTAACTCCACTCCATTTGTTAAACACTATTTACTGAGTAGTATATAAAGTTGTTTTTGTCCAGAAGCTGCAGAAAAGATTTATATATAGCCCAAAAGGATGATTTTTTTTATGATTTTGATAAATTACATCACTTATCCTGGTGTTGTCAAGAAAAAATTATCAGCTTAACCACCAATACGAATGGACTGGTAATTATGTAGCACATTTTATTCAGTTTGAGCGCCTATAGTCCTAGTCATCCAATCACACACATATGGTTATATTTATACCTCAGCACTTTTAGCTAACACACACACACACACTCCAATGGCAAGTCAGGGTTCACTATGATACTTCGACACATGGTTTGTAGGAACCAGGGATAAATTCAATTACTTTGCGACTGGTAGATGGTTTGCTTTATCACCTGAACCACAGCTGCCCTGTTAATTGAGCTGTTTTTACACCTGACATTTTGATATGTCAAAGTAGAAAAATTACTGGTGAAAGCAAATGGTTCTTGATGGTTTTGTTCCTTCATGTATACCAGGAAAACCATGACAGTGGGCTCACTGCATACCATACCTAAAGTTCTTCAGATTCAACTAGAATACAGTCATATTTAATGCTTTCACCTGTGACAAGCAAAAATGCATGACTATGACAAGCAAAAATGCTGTAAAGAAAACAAAAAACCCATAACCCAGGTACACATTCCACTACACAACATGTGCTATGAGGCTAATGAGGACATCTGAAGGAACTGAACAAGCATGCCAGTGATCAGCAAGAAACCTGACAATGCTTGCTGTTGGGCAAGTCAGGACTTTAAATGACAGGTGAGTAACAACACACATACACACACACGCACACAATGTTTAGCACAACTATGTTTATATTTTACATTAATATCATTATTGTAGGGTCTTTACCTTATAATATAAAGCATCGTGAGGCAACTGCTGTTGTGATTTGGTACCATATAAATGAAATGGAACTGAAAAATTGGATGGTGTTTTCAGTTATCATATAGAAGCAATTTGTGTGCTTCATCATGTAAAGGTCTCTGTCCTCAGTAATATTCCCAATCTTTATAAAGTAACCAATTGCACTATGGGGACTTTCATGCAGCCGATGTCTATTATAGTGATGATTTAGTTCTTAGAGTGCCGACTGGGGTTTGATCAGAGACTAATCAGTTATCGGAAATGAGAATTATGGTGACCTTTATGTACTCAGTGAAGGATGTAGATATGCAATGTTAAAAAAATCATTAAAAAAACTCGAAAAACTTCTCTTCTACCTACTTCAGGTCCTCTGACAAAACTTCAAGACAATTAAATCATCTATTTCCAAAAGGCATATGGAGACAAATCTGCTATTTCTGCCAGACTAGCTCATCCCCCGGACAATACAGTTAATTATACTGATTTCAAAGTCACAGTCAGAAGGAAAATGTCTGGCTGGGAGGGAAGAATGCATGTTTCATGTCTCTCTTTGTGGCTGCCAGTTCTCCATGGAAAGGAAGAGGGTGGAGAATATGCATGACAGGTCCTAAAATAGCATCAGTGGGATCAGCTATCTTCTCAAGATCAGGGAATGGGGTCTGCATGTGACTCTTTGAGCTGGACAAAGTCTGCGATAAAGAGACAGATAAAATAAGAAATGGGTTGATGGGGTGTGAATAGAAGTGTAAGGGAGAGGTGATAAACAGTGTTAAGAGAGGGAAAGGTATTGAATTAGGATGAAAGGTGAGAAAGGGAGCAGGATGAGGTCGAGGCAATGAGCGGAAAGAGTGGGAGAGGTTAGAGGATGGAAAAAATGAGTAGTCTGGATGTCTGCATAGACGGAAGGAATAAAGACAGAAAGGAGAAGAGGAAATAAGGAAACAAAATAACTAAATACTAGCTGTTACTGATAGGAAAAGGCACTTTACAGGTAGAGAAGGCATGCTAACACATGAAGCAGGTGTAGAGACAGGTGGAAGAGAAACGTAATGAGGAAGAGAACAGCAGCAATGAGCAAGAGGTGCATAAGAGAAAATAGAGATTAGGGGAGAAAGCAGGAATAAGCACACAAAGCCTGTGTTGGCTGTCAGCATCCATCTTTAAGATAAGAGCTGCAGCTACATGATCTGTTTTCCAGCATTACAGATGAAAGCGAGCGCTCCTGTGCGGCAATCAGATCAGCTGTGTGTATCGCCATTGTTGCCACTAGCCGGGATGATTTTCTCAGCAACACAGCTGAATGATGCACACTGCCAAGCATTGTGGAGCAAACAATGGTACAAGTCTTTGTGCACAAAAGGCTGATCTAGCTTCAGCTGTGTCATGGTTCTGCAATCACACTGACAAGATTAGTAAATAGACATATAATGCTATAGCTCTGTTAACTGAAGTAAGCCAAATATTTTTTGAGGTCTTGTCATTCCAGGAAAGTCACAAAGCAAACTCACGGAATGTCAACTGGTAACAGTAACTATAACACATAACATTTTAGAGCTGTTAAGTTAATGCTGACCGTGTAAATCGACTGAAACAACGACAACATAGCATGCTGTTCTCTAGCTACAATTTACAAGTGTCTTAAAAAAATAGAAAATTGGTAAAATTTTTCACAATTAAATTCAAAAGGTTAAACTTTAAATAATCTATGTTCATTGTAAATAAGTGAAATATATCAAAGATTTATTTTGTTTGTTTTGTTTTTTCCACATTAATTTACCGTAGATGACTGTGTCTTATAGCTCATCCCAGAAAGTTGATTCTGTTCATCTGGACGAACAGAATGGGTGGGAGGAACATTTCATTTCTCATCCAAGAGGAAGACTAAGGAAGTCATTTGAATAAGTAACAAAATAAGAATAATATTTCTGAGATTTTCCTACCTTCTTACGGTAGGCTATTAGAATATTTTCTAAGATCAGTCAAGTATTTTCAATACAGCAATGTCCAACTTCTGAAAAGCATGTTCATTTACACACTCAGTACTTGGTTGGAGTTCTTTTACCATGAATTGCATCAGTTGTATCAATGTAGGATGGCATGGAGTGAGCAGGCTGAAGCTGCTGAAGAGAGTGAAACCCAAATACAGGTCGTCTGTGTTTTCCATTGGGTGATTATTTTTTTTTTATATAAAAATTCCTCTTGACAGTACTCCATACAGTCTCTGTGGGTTATATGTAAGGTGAATTAGCTGGCCAATTAAGCACAGTAATTACATGGTCAGCAAACCATTTCATAGTACTTTTAGGACCATGGGTAGGTGCTAATTCCTGGTGGGGAAAAAAGTAGGCATTTCCGTAAAGGTTGTCAGCAGATAGAAGTGCTCTAAAATATACTCACCTTAAATCACCACAGACTAGGACCATGAGTTCCCAAAAAGAGGCAATTTTCTTTTCATCTGAAAAGAGAACTTTGTCTGCTAAGCAGCAGTTCAGTCTTTCAGTGCTAAAGTCTAAAGTCCCCAAGCAGGACAACACAATCACCAGATGGCACACCCAACTGTCCCCCACCTAGTGACTCCAAGAAGATGGGGGACAGTTCTTTTTATAAGTTGCAGTGGATATTTGATGCATAAAGGGTGTAACTAGCCTGATGATGTTCACGCCCCTGCAAGTCCACTCGAACTACATTTTGACTCAACTACTGTTTCAGTTATGAGTGCTCAGTAGCATAAAAGAATAATCATGTTTTCATTCACACAGCACCAACGCTGCAGATATGTTTAACACTTGAGCACTTCACCCTATAATTTACACATCAATCTGAGCAACTGCAGGCTAATGGACTGGGGTTGGGATTTGGTAATGGAAATGACATTTCCTTCATTTGCAACAACCCAGCGTACATTTATGAGAACCATTAAAAGTGTTTATCACTAAATTATTCAAATCAGTGCACTTGATTAGCAATATCAGGAAGTTAGATGTCAGCATTGATCTGTTAAAATCAGTAAATTTTAAGTTGGTGCTTTTAGAACTGTTTTTGTAATTGTTACATATCAGTGCTATGTGTCTTAGTGGTATACATTTGGTAGTAATAGATGAGAGGGATAACGCATAAAATGAAAGAAATGATATAAAAACATTGAATTAGCTAGGCTTTGGGGAAGGGACTCAAGAGAGAGTCCCTGGCAGCCAGGTCTTAGCCCATGGAGCCCAGTTGGGCGCAGCCTGAAGAGGCAACATGAGATTGACAGATAGTCAATCAATGTCTGCAGTGATGCAGATGCTGTATGAGTCTATTGTAATGAAGAGTGAGCTAAGTGTGATGGATGGATAAAAGACATTGCCTCATCTAAACTTTACTAGTGGTACAAAGTTAGCTGGAATTGTCCTTTATTCCAGTGAAACATAGTATCAAATGATTTAATAACTAGTGAACAGTAAAATAAACTTTAAAAAATTATAGTATTTTTGGTCATCTGGTTCCTCAGAACAGGGGGCTACAGCAGTGAGTTTAAAACCCTCAAGTTCTTTTGGTTTATCTGTACATCTTTCTGTGATACTTGCAGTCCATTAGCTGATTGACTCTATAACATAGTTTCTTGTAGCTTTCTAGCTTTGTAATCCATTCCAGACTGATAGATGTCAATGACTCAGCTATTCCTCAGTTTCTTTAGATCATGGCGTTATGTGTTAACCTTTAGAATACTTCACTTAGTTAGACAGGTTTCATTTAAGTGATTTCTTGATTCAGTAGGTTTAACAGTGATCAGATATGTGTGTGGTTAATGAGCTTGAACACAGCTTTTCAACAAATGTGGTTAATTGCAGTTAATTCATTGCTTAACAAGGAAGGAAAGTGATTTTTTTATATAGGGCCAGAAAGGTTTGGGTAGCATTTTCCTTTTAATTGATGAATTTGAAAACCACATATTTGTTTTGGTCATTTTATCTTAATATAAACATTTATTTGATGATCTTAAACATGTAAGTGTGCTAAGTCCACAAAAAAGCTAAAATGCTGACAATCTGGCACTGAACAAGTGAGAAATAGGATTGCTTCTAATAAACTACTGTGCAATCTTTTTTGCAACCACAAGAGTTACCCCCTGCTGTCAATTACAAAGAAACCAGTTTTTAAGCATTCACATTCATTTTTCATACACTGAATGTGAATATAACCATTCAGCTCGCACCGTGCATCCCCTTTCAAACACTGAACTCAATAGGCCTTTTGCAGTCACAGCATGGATTGTCAGAAAAAGCAAAAGGTCAAGCACACATCATTGTGGGTGGAAGTTCCTCATTTCTAAGTCATAGCTGCAGCATTCATGAGTCTATTAGCATTTAGCAACCCAGTACTGACCTCTCGGTTGCATAGGTGAGTTTGATTTTTATCACTTAGTGAGCTCTTGCATGAGTTGATCATTTGTGAGGCATAAAAACATAATGATGCAATTTTTAAACTTAATGCATGGTTGTGCATTTTGAGTGCTGTTCAAAAACTGCTATCATGAGTTCCTGCTCATTCTGACAGTCAACAAATGACAGTCAAGCATGATGAGCACTGAGCATCACTTGAGGTAAGATGAGCTTAGAGCTCCACTCGCCATATTTCTACATGGATTTTTAAAAATTGTGTCCCGCAGCACTTGACACATAACTTTTTCTCTGGTGCAATTCCTGATTGACTTTCTTTCCATTCTTCTGTGGCTTAATGTGAAAATTAAACTGCAGCTTAGCTCCAGTTTAGAGCTTAAGATAAAAAAAAAAAAATCCAAAATGAAAGTGATATAAAAGCATTTCGCTGAGGTTGTGTTTATGGTTCCCCCTCACCTTCAGAGTTGTATTCTATAAAGGAAGTTCAACACAGCTAAGCTTTCTTTGCTTAGCTAGCTTGGCAAATCCTGTAGTCCCAGTCAAAAAACAGTGGTTTTCAACTTTCTCTGTGAAGTCGGCTTTGTGTGTACGCTCCACAAAATTAGTGCCGCCTCCAAGTCATAGACATTAACAGATGATGATGATAAAATGGTGATTAAAAATGTATGAAGAAGATAAAACAGTAAAATGCAACACTTTTGCAAACAAGACAAGAGATTAATGTTGCAGAAAACGAATCTAGTGATTTAGTGCAGTGAGTGGTAAAACTAACATTTTAATTCAAGTTATGTCCCATTGCCTTACAGAGAAGCTGGGGGCATAGCTTTGACTGACAGGAACATGAACAGGTACACTTGGGGTGAGTTCTGTGTTGTAGTACCTGTAACTCCAGTAAAATAACAGACTTATGATTATGATCAGGTATAATAGCATTTATGTATTTTCTGCATCGCAAAATTAATACACAATTTGCATGCATAATACATCATTTGCACATCCTTGTCAATACAACACACAGTGTGCATTTCATTCAAAAGTTTTAGCAAGGCACACTTTGACAACTCAAAAAACATGCATCTCTAGCACAGAATCTATCACCCTATTTTATATTATATAGGGAGTGCAGTATTATTTGGTAAGTTGTATTTTTGAGGAATAATTTTATTATTGAACAACAACCATGTTCTCAATGAACTCAAAAAACTCATTAATATCAAAGCTGAATGTTTTTGGAAGTAGTTTTTAGTTTGTTTTTAGTTTCAGCTATTTTAGGGGGATATCTGTGTGTGCAGGTGACTATTACTGTGCATAATTATTAGGCAACTTAACAAAAAACAAATATATACCCATTTCAATTATTTATTTTTACCAGTGAAACCAATATAACATCTCCACATTCACAAATATACATTTCTGACATTCAAAAACAAAACAAAAACAAATCAGCGACCAATATAGCCACCTTTCTTTGCAAGGACACTCAAAAGCCTGCCATCCATGGATTCTGTCAGTGTTTTGATCTGTTCACCATCAACATTGCGTGCAGCAGCAACCACAGCCTCCCAGACACTGTTCAGAGAGGTGTACTGTTTTCCCTCCTTGTAAATCTCACATTTGATGATGGACCACAGGTTCTCAATGGGGTTCAGATCAGGTGAACAAGGAGGCCATGTCATTAGTTTTTCTTCTTTTATACCCTTTCTTGCCAGCCACGCTGTGGAGTACTTGGACGCGTGTGATGGAGCATTGTCCTGCATGAAAATCATGTTTTTCTTGAAGGATGCAGACTTCTTCCTGTACCACTGCTTGAAGAAGGTGTCTTCCAGAAACTGGCAGTAGGACTGGGAGTTGAGCTTGACTCCATCCTCAACCCGAAAAGGCCCCACAAGCTCATCTTTGATGATACCAGCCCAAACCAGTACTCCACCTCCACCTTGCTGGCGTCTGAGTCGGACTGGAGCTCTCTGCCCTTTACCAATCCAGCCACGGGCCCATCCATCTGGCCCATCAAGACTCACTCTCATTTCATCAGTCCATAAAACCTTAGAAAAACCAGTCTTGAGATATTTCTTGGCCCAGTCTTGACGTTTCAGCTTGTGTGTCTTGTTCAGTGGTGGTCGTCTTTCAGCCTTTCTTACCTTGGCCATGTCTCTGAGTATTGCACACCTTGTGCTTTTGGGCACTCCAGTGATGTTGCAGCTCTGAAATATGGCCAAACTGGTGGCAAGTGGCATCTTGGCAGCTGCACGCTTGACTTTTCTCAGTTCATGGGCAGTTATTTTGCGCCTTGGTTTTTCCACACGCTTCTTGCGACCCTGTTGACTATTTTGAATGAAACGCTTGATTGTTCGATGATCACGCTTCAGAAGCTTTGCAATTTTGAGACTGCTGCATCCCTCTGCAAGATATCTCACTATTTTTGACTTTTCTGAGCCTGTCAAGTCCTTCTTTTGACCCATTTTGCCAAAGGAAAGGACGTTGCCTAATAATTATGCACACCTGATATAGGGTGTTGATGTCATTAGACCACACCCCTTCTCATTACAGAGATGCACATCACCTAATATGCTTAATTGGTAGTAGGCTTTCGAGCCTATACAGCTTGGAGTAAGACAACATGCATGAAGAGGATGATGTGGACAAAATACTCATTTGCCTAATAATTCTGCACTCCCTGTATATCTATATTATACTTAAAATGTGCTATAAATAAAAGAGTCAGTGAATACAAAGTGTTTCCAGCTGGTTTTAAATTTTAAAAACCCGGAGCATAACCTGCTTCCAAACAGATTATGTGTTCAGCACAAGTTACCACGGTGATTAAGCCAGATAAAAAGAGATCCACTTTCATGACACAGAAAACTCTCACTTTAAGGTTGACATAGCTCACTAAGCCATTCATCTTGATTCATAGTACACCCCTCAGGTGCAACCCCACCATCTCCCCATCTCCCTCCACCCTACTGCGTCTTTTCTCCCTGTATTGTGTGTGTGGGTGTGTGCTTACCTGGCTACCTAGGCTTTAGGTGATGCACCTGCTGCTCATTATACATGAGAATTTTTTTTTGTCTTACATAAGCTGTTTGTCCTCCTCTGTCACATACCCCTCCCCAGTGTGTCAACCTGTCCCACTCAAAACTTACCAGTGATTATGTCTGTGGAATCCAGGAAAGCCTCAGCTGTGTTGAAGTCTGAGCAAGCTGGACTCAAAACTAGAAAAGACAACAGAAGATTGATTTTCTAAAACTTGAAGTAGAATTCTAAGTTGCTATACTTACTTGTGTTAACAATTAAAAATCCTGTTGAACTTTTCCTGTTGCATCCATCAGTGGGTGGCATGGCATCAGATTTTTTTTTTGCATGGTAAATGTAAATAAAATAATGCAAAATAGCACTGCTAGATTTAATGGTTTAAATTTCATTTTTAAACTAAATTACATGGATTAATTACAGTAGTTAAATAAAATTATCTGATTTCATTTCACGTATCAACACTTTCGAACTGAGCACAAGTTCATGTGTAGTTCTGTGAGGCACAAGTGGAAAGCTGTTCACCTAAGGGTGAATAAAGAATTTCATAACACTTTGTGAATAATAAGGACCATCAGGATTTTATTTTCACTTTAAAGTCTCTCTAGAATTTAGGAAGTTTAGAAAATGTAAGCCAATAAATAAGTACATCAGTGTATTGGGAAAACTGAAAAAGAGCCCCTGTGAAAGTATGCTGTCATCTTTTTCCAGTTACATTCCAAACCAGAATCTATTTTTGTCTCTGTTGACCTGATATATATTTAGATATATTGACTCATATTTGGCTGCTTCTGCTGTCAACAGCTTGTGCATCTTTGCTGCTGATACAAGAGCAATAAAGCCAGTCAACTCATGACAACTCAATCAGAAAAATGTGTCATCAGTGCCGTTTGAAGGTCTTGGATAGTAGACTGTATTGTTATTCCACAGAATCAGTTCCAGAAGCATCTATTTTTCAATCCCAAGTCAGGATGCCAAATTTTAAGTGCCAAAACAAAATGGAAAAAAAACAACAACCCCAAAACAAACAAAAATCATTCGTCTTTTCTGCGGTGCTTTTGGCAGTTGGCTGCAACTGAAAGAGACATGCTTCCAACACTTCATTAGTACGAACTATGAAATTAATCCTCAAACGCATTCCACATACACAAACGCATGAAAGCATATTTTATGCACATAAACACAAACGTATAAGAAAACATACATGCATGTTATGTAGTGTTTTTGTATACACTAAGAAAATGGGATGGCGCCATGTCTGAGACATTAATATTGCACCATCTTGTAATATTTAATATGTTAATTAAAGTGCCCTGTGGGAATAGAGTCTTAAACATGCTTCATCAAGCTAGTGCAAACTCACCATCTTTTAACACAGCAAGGTCTGTTCACGCACGCAGCTACATGTGTATAATAATCATTGTGTATGTGCTTTATTGTGTGATCAATTTTGTGTTGGTTTTACACACTGCGATCAGACCCCGTTAGCCACGCTACAATGCTGTGACTATTTATGTAGCCCCCTGTTGTATTAATATAGGATGCTTATTAATACAAGCAGTGAAATTAATTGTTCTATGCATGGCATGTTTGGAAAACAAATACAGGATGACACAGCTAAGCAATGTCATATGTTGCTCAATGAATTATGTATGTATAATAGATAGTCCACATTTTTAATTTTACCTCAGTATTTTTTAAATATAACCTTTATTATTTGTTACTATAATCTAAAAATATTGCCTATCAATCATATAACTAAACAATACATACACATAATGCAAAATGTTGAGAAACAACAGTTAGCTTAAAGATACAAAAAAGGCTCAAAATTGCAGGTCTTGGTTTATTTTTTAATTATTTAGATGAATTTGATCGTCCATAGACCTGTTTAACTGACTGACATTAGTCTTGAATTCAGCAGTTTGGCACTGATTTCCAAATGGCATTAGCTATGCTACTTACCAAACTTTGTAACCGACATTGAGGGATCACTCGTGGCCTGGAGTAAAGCTTACATGGGGGCAATAAATTGCACAGACTTAAGTTAACTCTGTTCCCATGAAAGTCAATAGCAGTTCTGTCACTTTAGTTTATGCCTAGTTTTGTTTCAGTTGAGTGCACAGAGCAGGCTGCTCCTGTGTAATCTAAAAGAACAGAGATGGCAATTGGCCTTAACACCTACTGGTTTCAAGATATTTTAATAATTTCCAGATATTATTTCCTATCAAAGTGCAATCAAAAAGTTCCATGACTTTAACCATAGACATAGAAAATACTGGCATTGGCCTGTAGTATAAATTTGAAAGTCTTAGGTTTTTTTCAGAAAATGGTAAATGGCCTGTATTTATATAGCGCTTTACTAGTCCCTAAGGCCAAAGCGCTTTACATATCCAGTCATCCACCCATTCACACACTAATGATGGGAAGCTACATTGTAGCCACAGCCACCCTGGGGCGCACTTACAGAGGCGAGGCTGCCGGACACTGGCGCCACCGGGCCCTCTGACCACCACCAGTAGGCAACGGGTGAAGTGTCTTGCCCAAGGACACAACGCCCGAGACTGTCCAAGCCGGGGCTCGAACCAGCAACCTTCCAGTTACAAGGTGACCTCCCAACTCTTGAGCCACGATTGCCCCTCGTGAACTCGTGAAAGCTCCTTGGTATCTGTACTTGTGGGATGAATTTGAAAATCCTACATTGCTCCTTTCTCGAGTTAGAAATATGCGACATTGACCTTGAGGTCGAGGTTACTGCGATTCAAACTTGTCTGAAATTCTTATTAGATGCACCTATGGTATCAATATCAACATCCTAGGTGATTTACATCTTGGGTTTTGCAGTCACAAGATTTTCAATAAACTTTACATATTAACCTTGACCTTGAGGTCGAGCTCACAAATTCATATGAGATTTTTAGAAGTTGCAGCTATGGGATGAAGTTGAAAATCCTGCTTCACCTGGTTATAGAGTTATCGCATTTGCAAACTTGGGTGTACATGCCACCCCATCTGAAAGGGTGACAAGAATACCCCATCAGCCTTTTACTGTTGAGGGGTAAAAACCATAAGATTTTCGGTTTGTTTTGCCTTCAAGGCCATGTCCTTGTGGAACACTGTTAGCATGACAGCTACCTTTAGAGTACTCCTCAAATGCTCCATAATTATGTTTGCCTACTATCTCCAACTTTCATGGTGAGGATTCCTAGTCATACATTTTTTCCAGTTATGGACCAGAAACCAGACAGGAGTTTTTAGAACAGTCTGCAGTGGCAACCTTCAAGGAAGGTGCATCATGAATGCAACCAGAACCGTGACTTCTTATGTTCCACTTCAGCACCCTGAAGAAACTGAGGAAGAACGAGCTGAACTATGGTGAGTACCAGTGGGTTCACACGGTATTATAAAGTTACAGGACTTTTTTTTGGGCACAAACGATACTAACTCACTTCATTCTCTGTCACAACAAAATCCAATTGTGGGGTTTGCTTTTATGACACTTTTTGTGCCTTTATGCAGAAGATGCAAAGTGCAAGTGGTCAGAAAGAAATTTCCACATAGCTATCAAAAGATCTAAGAATATAATCTCCAGTGAAAGCCACAACTGAGGAAACCTATCAGGAACACATAGGATCATTTTAAACCAAATATGGTTATCATATTATTACTGGCAGATTTGTGAAACTTTGTGATTACACGTCATTCAAAAAGGGTCTGATCATATACACTGACACCAGATTTGATAGATTTTGAGCGTGTTAGGTTGCTTTCATACTGCTGTGATTCTCACAGAGCAAGTAAGAGCTGTGGTAACTCTTACTAACGTCTATTCCATATACAACAGTTCAACCACTTAATTATTAAAGTTGTTTTTCTTTTTTTTTAAATCGCTGAATTTAGATTTCAGTTCAAGACTTTATGATCATTGAGGATGTTCCACTTTACAAAAATCAGTGCAGCTGATCCATTTGGCACCCTTCTACAGCTCCTAGCTGTAAATAATCCAAAATAGTTGCTGCAAAGTCTGAAATAGGCTATGTTGTCAATAATGGGAACAGTGAGAGCAACATCAAATTGAATTCTAGCTAATAATGATGAATAGCCACCACACAGAAAATAGAGAGAGCCTGACAAGAGAAATCTGGAAACAGTCTATTCTCTTTGTGCAGACCTGTTAACTGCTGCCAAGAAGGCCACCAGTGATTTTAAGGATGGAGA
Organism: Haplochromis burtoni; assembly: GCF_018398535.1. NCBI lineage: Eukaryota > Metazoa > Chordata > Actinopteri > Cichliformes > Cichlidae > Haplochromis > Haplochromis burtoni. The sequence continues at coordinate 133,938 of NW_024582444.1, forward strand.
ACACTGGAGCCTGCCAACATGGCAGCCCAGTTATTACCGTGTATGAAACCTGAAAGCTTAGTGTGGCTCTGTGGAGAGCGTAAGGGGTCGTTGTTAGGCTGGCAAGGTGAGTGCTGTTGAGAATAAGATACACTCAACTCCCCAAGCATCAAATCAGGGTCAGCAGCTCAGGGCAGACAGCTTCAAGCAGACAAATGTGTTACTTTTTCATGCGGAGAGCTCATTAGTTCTTTAACCTGTTGTATAGTGGTAAGAAATACAAAATTAATGTCAACTCAAATCCTTACAAATTGTAATCACAGCAGAAGTTCTTTTTTTCTCTCCATTATGGTGAAAGGCTTTATAATGAGCAGAAAGAGGCAGGGCTGGACTGGGACAAAATATCGGCCCGGGCATTTTGACTAGAGACCGGCCCACCAAAAATGTGACGTCATTCAGGGGTAAAACCGCAAAGGATTCTGGGAACTTGTGGCAAGAGGTACTAGCGCATGCAGGCTTTCAATTGAACTCAGTTACACAGCGATAAAAAGAAACACAAAAAATGGCAAGAAGCTGTTGTATTATTAAAACTGATTGCTCGTATTTAAATTGCTATAAGTAACTTGTTGGGCTATAATATGTGAAACATATTATGAGACAAACTACAACTAAACTGCCACTATGACCAGCGGCCGCCTCGGGTCTCTCCTCCTCTTGCCTCCCCTTTCCCTTATCCACCTGCTGGCCTCCACCACTTGCTGATGTTGCTAAATCTGTGGAAGCGTCCGGCGGTCATAGTGGCAGAGGAACTGAACTTCAGGTAAGAAGTTATGACCTGCTGTCTGTCTGTGTCAGATATAAACCAAGTTTAGTTGTAGTTTGTTTTCGTTGTGCTGACTTTTTACAGTCGCTTAGAATAACTGGTACTGCGTACTAGCTAGCATGACGGAGTTTATATACTGCTGGGCGGGTGCTATGAAGTTACTGATAGTAAATTTTATTTTATGCTTAAGGTTAGTTTCTCAAACTCCTCAAAATCTTAACAAATTGTGCCAATCCTTACATGTTGCACCAGGCTGATTTATCATCAAAAGTGGAGAAGTCTGTGACAGAGGAGACAGAAGAGCAGCAGAGAGAGATGGAGCAAGAGAGAGAAATAAAAGAGCAGGAGAGAGAGATGGAGATGGAGAGATGACTTTATGTCATCCATGAGGGATGCATTTGACATATGTTTCACATATTATAGCCCAACAAGTTACTTATAGCAATTTAAATACGAGCAATCAGTTTTTGGCAAATACCGGAAATCACTTTTTGGCAGACAATCACTTTTTGGCACAACACGGCTATGCAGTTAATAATACAACAGCTTCTTGCCATTTTTTGTGTTTCTTTTTATCGCTGTGTAACTGAGTTCAATTGAAAGCCTGCATGCGCTAGTACCTCTTGCCACAAGTTCCCAGAATCCTTTGCGGTTTTACCCCTGAATGACGTCACATTTTTGGTGGGCCGGTCTCTAGTCAAAATGCCCGCGCCGATTTTTTGTCCCAGTCCAGCCTGCTGACAGCCCTTTGTGCCAGTCAGCCATGTAACAGAAATTTCAGCTTCCACTTCTCTTTTTTTAGTTACTAAAAGTACTGAGTCAATGATTTTAAAATGACCTGATACTTGAGCCCGTTTAAGTAGTTTCTGAATTGTAAGCCAATCCCAAATTGCTGGAAAACTTTGGGAGAGCTACAGTTAGGTCCATATGAATTTGGACACAATTTTAGTTTTTTTTTTTTACCTGTTTACTGAAACATATTTCAGTTATAGTTATATAATAGAAATAGACATAATGTGTAGATGCTCAGCCTTCATTTGAGGGTATCCACATTCAAATTGGATGAAGTGTTTAAAGGTTTCAGCTCCTTAACATGTTCCGCCCTCTTTTTAAAGGGACTAAAGTAATTGAACAATTGACTTAATGCTTTCATGAGCAGGTGTGGCAATTCTTTCACTATGCCATCATGGTTTAAGCAAACAAAAGGCCTGGAATTGATTTAAGGTGTGGTGCTTGTATTTAGAAGATTTTGCTGTGAACAGACAACATGCAGTCAAACGAGTTCTCGGTGCAGGTGAAAAAAGCCAGCCTTAAGTGATGAAAAAACAGGAAAAAAAACATCTGAGAAATTGCTGCAATGATGTGCAAGTCACTCAAGCCTCCAGAATAAAAAAAAGCTAGATTGGACTTTGCTAAAAACATGTAAAATGATGGACAGAAGCAGCCGAATTAATTCTGGGGTGTTCAGAGACATACTATCTGCTCAAATGCAGTTAAATGCAGTCAAATTGATTGGGCGCATTTCATAATACAAATGGACAATGACCCAACACATACAGCAAAGAAGTGTAATATTCCTGAATGGCCAAGTCAGTCACTGATCCTGACCCAACTGAGCACGCATTTTACTTATTGAAGACTACACTTCGGACAGAAATGCCCACAAACAAAGAGCAACTGAAAGCCGCTGCAGTGAAGGCCTGGAAGAGCATTAAAAAAGAGGAAACCCAGCATCTGGTGATATCCATGAGTTCAAGACTTCAGGTTGTCATTTCCAGAAAATGGTTTTCAATCAAGTATTAGAAAAGACCATTTTAGTTTCAGTTACTTAATTTGTCCAATTACTTTTGACCCCCGAAATGAAGAGATTGTGTTAAAAATGCTTTAGTTCCTCACATTTTTATGCAATCTTTTTGTTTAATCCACTGAATTAAAGCTGAACGTCTCCACTTCAACTGCATCTGAGTTGTTTCAAATAAAATTCATTGTGGTAATGTACAGAACCAAAATTTGAAAAAAGTTGTCATTGTCCAAATATTTATGGACTTAACTATAGAGTGGAGAGAATAATAATTTGATTCCCTGCTGAATTTGTAAGTTTGCTCACACAGACATAAACAGTCTAATTTTTATGGTAATTTTATTTTAATGGAGAGATGATATCAACCAAAGATAAAAACAAAAACACATTATACATTACATAAAAGTTATAAACTGATTTGCATGTCATTGAGTAAAACTGTTGTAAGTATATAAGCAGTGTTGGGTGTAACGTGTTTCTGTAATCTGTGCTGTTCTCTAGAAAAACTAGTTCCCAATAGTTTAATTCTTCTGGATTGTTAGTCTGCTTGCCTATCAATTCTGCTTATAGGTTCCACTTGCTAATCAGCTGTGCTGAAAGAGGAACATAGCTGCCTAGTCTACAGCGTGGATATTAACATTACTTTTATTTTTATTGTACATCAGGAGGAAGCCGCAATGGTAAAGTGCAAACTGAATTCGGGACAGAAAGAATGGGATTTTGCTGCTAACAGAACTTCAGGTATTTGCAAGTATCTGCATGCTAATGTTAAGCTAGCCAAAGACCCATTGTGATGTTAGCTGAGTGCATACCGAGCCCAGCCCAGCAGCTAAAACCCTGAACTTTAATGAGCAACAAAAGTTTTGGTGAGCAGTCAGACTGAATCCTCTGTTTCTACACTGATTTTAAAAAAATTGTTCTGTGCAATATTGGTAATACATTGTCTTTCTCATGTCTTTAATATGCTGCCTAGTGATGATGGTGACTCTCAAAGTATAGCCAACGAGAACTCAATGAAAACCCAATAAGAATTGACAAGAGAATTGATAAGGAATTGATTCGATTAGTGATATTGATCATGAAATCGAAATCTTATCAATTCCCAACCCTTATTACCACATAACACTGAAGCATTAGCAAAGAGGCATTTTCCACACATTAATCACATTTGGCTTGGTTAAGTTTACAAGTACAAAACAAAACCTGCTTCTTTTGACATTCACCAATCCTAGGTTGTTTCGGTATTAACAATGAACAATGTGTTTTCATTTAAAAATAGACAAGACTGGACAGCTACAGTGCCACACCATTAAACCCTTGGAAATACCAATTAGGTTTATTCCATTCAGTGGTTTCACTGCCCTCAGTGTAATGCTGATAAAAATGAAGCTTTTTAATGGCAAACCAACCCCAGGCACCTCCGACATGTGATGCTTTCTTGCTACCACTGAGTGACAAATCGGACATAACAGTGCAAACTATTACGATAGCATGGCTGAGCTCTCATTTTCATCCATCCGTTTAAATTGGCTTAGTCAGGAATGAGATCTACAAGAAGTTAGATTTATCTGCACAAATTCAGCCAATCACATTTAATGTATTCAGTGATTAGGTCTGTACCCTAAAGAGATATGAATGAATGGAACAGACATTTCTGTTGACAAGGCTTCAGTGTTGTGGGAGAAATATTATAACAAGGCTTAACCCCATGATCTCCCCAATCCAGATGCCTGGGTTGTTGAAATTATATTATTTTCATGGTTCTGATTCCATTTCAAGCTATCTTTCCCAATGTTTCTGCTAACTACCGTAGGACACCAATGCACTATGCCAAACAGTAATAGCCCCGTGTAACACAGCCATTTATAAAAAGACTTATCATTATTCAATGTACAATTTCCGAGCCTTTAGATATGTATCAGATAGATGACAATCCTTTCTTAGATGCCAGAGCAAATAGTTTCAATAAAATCTACCTTTTTAAATAACTGTGGTTTATTACTTAATGGTCCTTATTTTCACAGTTTTGTGTTTTTGTTTTTTTTGATGTTTTAATTACCAACGTAATTGGTAGTTTATGAAAAATCAAGGAAAACTCAAGTGAAAGTTTATTTCAATAAAGCGTCTGGAAAGACCTCAGATGACCAAAGTGCTTTGCAAGTTATGTCAAATATACATATAATTAACAATCACTAAAACTCCAATAAGTACACTAAAATATGCAATAAAGCTTAATAAATCATCATCTGATAACCAATAGTAGAAATAAAGAAGACTGTTTGCACGACAAAAGTCAGAATACCCTACTGAAATCAAGCAACAAGTACATTTTTAACAGTGGTTTAACCCTTACAAAAATAAACAGGTCAAATTTGCCCTGTTTACAGATTTTACAAAAATAACCTAAATTTAATTAATTTTGTCTGAAATGTTATGACTTTTCCTAAAGTGAACCAAAATGCACAAGCCTGAAAATATTTTAGTATATTTTAGTATATTTTGCCTTGATGCATCCTCAGTCATCCAGATAAGTAAATCCCAAAAGGTTGATTCTGTTTATCTGGACGTAACGTTTTGAGTGGGAGAAACGTTTCGTCACTCATCCAAGTGACTTCTTCAGTCTCAAAGAGACTGAGACTATGATTTGCTATTTGTCAGGTCACATTGCTGCACTCACTATCCCGGGTTTGTTTGTGTAAGCGTTCTGATGCCGGCAAATCAAACAGTCTGTAAATTAAGGCAAACACTCAGTTACATGTTTCTTTATATTTTATTATATCACAGATTAAGTCATTTGTTCATACTTACTTTGTTCTTTCTTTTCAGTCTTCATGTGGGTCAGGTGTGGGGAAACGCCCGCCTAGCATTTCCTCATTTTAAGTTCTGATGATGTCACGCATGACATCAGCAGGTCGAACCAAGTGTAGGGGTTTCTTTTTCCATAAAAATGCTTCCATTTGTTTGTTTCAAGGTCTAAAGGGATTTGTTGGATCTTTTTTTTTTCCGTTAATACAGCCATTTAGTTGTGTAAATGTGCTAATTATAAGTGTGAGGATTGTGTCTTTTTCTAATCATCTGTGTAGAGTTTTAGATCCCTCAGTTCAAGTGAGTGGTACTTCCTGGGCTAATTGAAGGGAAATTGATGGCCCTGTTTAAAGCCAGATTCAGCTAAGAGAGGAGAGGTAAGCTGTGTTACCAGATTCATGTACTGTTGAGTTTTGTTAATTGAGTTACTTTGGGTGGGAAGTTTTGTTAAGTTACACATTAAGCTGAGTTCACTGTAAATAAATTGCTCACCTCTGGAAATCCAAAATGTCTGCATAGTCTGCTTCCCTACCACCTTCCTTGACGTTCAAGTCCGACTACCTCACAGTACAGGTTCAATTAAGGTGGCACCAAATTATCGAGTCTATAAAGACCAACTAATACAATTTTTAAACTGGATTCTGAAATGGACTGGAAGCCAGTGCAGGGAGACCAGTACATGTGTGATGTGATCTCATTGATTCTTTATTCTAATTTGTACAACCTACAGGCACTGATCAAGATTGATCAAGGCCAACATTGAAGCAACTTAAAGACTTAACTGAAAAAAAGCTTGTCTATATCATCTGTTTATCAAGTTCTAAAAGCACAGTTAAAATCAAGTAAATTCAGCTCAGTTCGGTTTTATTTATATGGTAGCAGCTCACAACAGCAACATTAAGGAGCTTGATCACACCAAGGTTCCTTGCAACTGAGTGACAATGAGAAGCTAAAAAACTGAATGCACCATTTTATTGATGTAAGAGTGTTCTCCAAATAACATACATTTTTAATTGTTCAGGTTAACTAAGTTTATTTTCCATTCCCCAATTTTACATGGCTAAGATAGTTTACCTTGGAAGCCTGGTAAATAGATGAGCTCGATGGTGATTTGCTGATTATAATGCTACTGCTACTCCTAGCTAGCTAGGTGGGCCTGGGTTTGTTCAGATTTAAATGTGTCGGGGTATACTTTGGTGTTTATGCATGTGAGAGTGTAACTTTTATTCTAGAATAACTCAGTATTATGCATGCAGTCAAAGCCTATTCACACAATACAGCTGCTAGCTTAACAACTGACTGACTGGTAAGTAAATGACTTGCTGCATTCAGTCTAAAATAAGGCATTTTTAAAATATTCACAAATTCCACAGTAAGTACGTTATCTATATAACTAAATACATGGAAGTTCAGATAATCACAGAATTTCAGACATAAAATAGAGCGATACACTGTCCAGTTTTCTTTCTAAAGCTTAAGTGCTAGCATTCTATCCTCAACCTTATTCTTTAATGTCTCTTTTTAGTTACAGCAGTTTGTTTCCATATCTGTGTTGCGGTAGGTGCATTGTCCTAGATTTCTCTGAATCTCATGTAACGATAAAAGTTTAATATGTTTTCATTTACATTCATGAATGAAACACTAAGCCACTTGTTCCTGTGGGCAATGGCTTGTAGTTTTACCAAATATTTTAGATTTCCCCACATAATCTCTTACCTGCCATGGGAAAGTAGGACATGTTTTTACTTTGTTGTACAGAAAATGGAACGCAAAAAGATGAACAGTGCAGTGTATTGCATTTGGCATTTGGTGACAAATACGTTATTGCTTTGCGCACAGCAGCAAACAATCCAAGTGCTGCTTTGGAGAGTGAGCTGTCACAGTCCCCGCACCCAGACAGCATCACACCATAAATATCAATAAAAGAGAGAAAAAGAGTTGTCCTCAGGGAGAAGCAACGAAGGTACATGAATTAAAAATGTCACCGATAACTTTTGGAAAAGGGGAGTAGGTCTGCGGCATGTCTCTCTATTCATTCATGCACAAAACAGATTTTGCCTTCAGGGAGTTAAAATTGTTGAATGCGAACACCTGTCACCTATAATGGGAACAACTGGATAACCATCAATCAAGAGCTGATTTTTTTTAACTAAATAAATTTAATGAACAAGTTGTCACAATAATAAACCACTCAGCTAAGCAGGTTATTATTAAAAAAAAAGAACACATATTGCATTGAGAAAAACTCATCATGTAGCCATTTTCACATGTATTTTTCTCTAATGGTTTTAGCTCTGCAATAAAAACTTCATGTGGACATGAAAATAGAATTGTTTTGTCAAACGAGAACATGCCCAAAGCACGATAAACAACTGAAATTTAATTTTACATCATATTTTATTTTATCTACAAATACTGTGACTAATGGCTAAGCTCCTAGTGGAGTGTTATATTAAACTCCAATTGAGATGCCGTAAAATAATGATGATTAACGATTGTCAGTTTGTGTATCTGGAAGCTTATTAATCAAAGTGTAACTCCACTTGCTGTAATGTATCATCTTTAAAGTCACAGACACAGGCTTTAATTAATAGCATGCTTGCAGGGCTTGCCCCTTCTCCAAAGGGTTAAATGCAAAAGCCCATCAAGATATGAGAACAGCTTGAACCCAAAGACCTTATCAATTAGCTGTGTTATTTCCCTCTGAGGCTCAAAATAAAATGGCATTAAGAGTCACACCTGGTAAGACAGATGTGTTGGTGACAGTTATCTGGCAGCCTTTTGTCTTCCTCTGGTGACTTCACCTCTGAGACACACTCATAACTGAGACAGAGCAGCAGGTCGACTGGTTATTTATCAAATGCTCTGTAACTGAGAGGCTGGGAAACTAAACCTTAACCTGTTCTGCTATTGGACTAAAGAATTACATGTCTTTTTCCTCTCAAGGTAACTGGCACACTTCAATATTACTGAAATGAACTGGGGTTAAAAATCACAGCTTTTAAACTGGCTGGTCGAAATGGGTTTTCTGCAGATTAGTAAGAATTTCATTTATCTATTTAGAAAATCAAAACATTTCTTCCCTTATGATTTTGCATTGGCCAGGCTAGCCAGAATGCAAAAGGACTATGTGAGTTTTTTTATGTCCCCTGACCTATTTCTCCTTAGCTATTCATTTATTAGCTATCCACAGGAGAAATGTAGCTGCAGACCTCCTGACCTTTGCACCATTTTTGTTGTTAAGTCTCAGGCTTTTTTCCTCATGCTGTTCCTTTCCATGTGGTTTCTCCTGTGGTTAACAAGCCATTTATTACGTTCTGTGTCCTTTCCCACTGGGAAAATACATGCAGCACCTCCTGACCCACAGCTCATTTTAGCCCGATGGACTCTGGGCCTAAAAAGAAACCTTACCATAAATTCATAACAGAGATGGTGGACTTGTAGGAGGGTATTTATGAGGCCCAATTGTCTTCCAGGCAGACAGTAGGGAGGCTTCGAGAGACACCTTTCTGACCTGTAGATTGATTTAGCAGTGCAGCCTACACTGTATACACAAACTTCCAACAGCACTCTTCCAGCACAAGCAAACATGCTTAAAATGGGAAATAGCTCTTTTGTTATAGGAAGAAAAATAACATATATGTCCTGAAGTTTTATCTCATAGACATTTTGATTCCATTTGAACAGTGTACCTGCAGTGCTTTGACACTGCACACTGTTTACAGCTCAGTCAGCTCCAACCCATTGCATTTATAGTTTTCTGTTGAATGTAATATAGGGAGGTTTTTTTTTTTTCTAAATTGCCACTCTACATGTTGAGAAATAATGTGTTAGTTTGTGTACTTGGTTGTTATTGTAGATTTTCACCCTATAATTATCTTTAAGTATTTAAGGTTATTTCAGATTATTTGTACACAATGTACAGACTGGAGACAGGGGAAAAAACTGAAACCTTTATCACTAGACTGGTGATTTTGTAACTATGTTATGCTTTGGGACCATGTCTCTGTAAATCAATGCAAAGTTATTCTAAGTTATCGGTTTTATTGAATGGCTCCTTATGGAAGTCAGCTCTTCCATATTATTAATGGCCACATCCATAAGACACAAGGGGTCAGATCTCAAACCCAACTGAAAACCTATTGGAGATTTACCACTAATATGTTAGACATTGCTCTTCACCACCATTATCAACACATTAACTGTGTATATGTCTTTGGGAGTAAACATCTTTAAAAGCTGCAGACTGGCCAGATCAATGCAAAGGCTCAATGAAAGTGTACAGATGCAATTTCTAACAAACCTTGAAAACACTTTGCTAATTGTTGCTAAATGTAATAAACTAGATATCTCATTTAGTGTGCTACTGATGGGTAGCAGTCACACTCACCCACTTCAGTTGATGTGTAGCAGCCAGTTACTGGCACCAAGGTGTGTAATTATCTATTTTAGCTGCCCCAGATAGGAGAATGAAGACAGCACCAGTACCATCTGGCTGTGTGAGAACTCAAGTCTCTGCTGGCAGAAACACAAATGTGTTTTCACCGTCCCCACTCAAACACCAACTGTAAAAACCTCCGCTCTTCTTGTTTTACAGATTCTGCATTTGTCACGGTCACTTGGACTGTCTCAGATTTTGTGTGCGCCTTTATTCCAGCTGCCAGTCAAATGGCCAGCGAGGCTTGTTTTACTTCTCCTGGCCTGACAAGCATTTATACTGTAGAATAACACTGTAATTTGCAGATGAAAGGCAAGTTCTTTTATATCTTTGCCATTCTCAAAATGATGTCCCAAATTGATGTCTCTTTGTTAAATTTTGGCAACAATTTAAATGCATGGACCTTATGGTACATTGTGTTAGTTCTCTATCTGCCCGTTTTGTGTTAGGTTACGCTGTCTCTTTCTAGTAAAACTTAGGGGCATCCAGAATGTTGGGTTTTCTCATTAGCATGCAGCCCTTCTATCATAGTCCTAAACTCATTCTTGAAACTGACTTTAATTGGAGCACATCTACACATGTAAATAATGCATCACCACATATTGCATAATTTCTGAGGCGGTGGCCGAGAATAACGTTAACTAATTCTAGCCTGCACCCAGGCACTTTACATAAATTCACTCAGGGGACTGATGTATAGACCCAGAGGTCTCAAAATATCACATTATGCCAATAATGAGACCTCCATAGAAGTTGTGTTTTTTTATTTGCAGTGGGATTTGGAAGATGGGGGAACATCAGCCTCGAAGACTCACTGAAGCCAGCTTCTCCACAAAACTGTGACATGGTTGACATTTTGCTGCCCATAGATGCCTGTAGTGGGGAAGGTTGGCACTGTCTAGGACTTGGTGGTGCTCTGGGACATTGTCATTGCGAACACTACATCACCCTGTGTCGGCATGTGGGAAATGAGGGTGCCTACAGAGCAAGATGTTTCCTGGCTCTCGCCTTCTGGTGGTCGCCTCTGCATATCCCGGCCCTCTCTTTCCCCTACACCCTCATGCAACACATCACTCATACACAGAGTCTTGATGGAGGGTTGTGGGTCACATAGGTCACAGTAGGTAGAGCTATTCACGTGACTCTGCTGGCTGTACTGCGTGCCAACCTACCTCTGTCCATGAACACCACAGCTTGCCGTGCAGCAGTGTGACATGCAGTTTCATTTCTTTATATTTTGTTTCCAAAGAGCAAGACTTTTGGCATTTTTAAAGTGATATTTGAGCACTGGCTGCTTTTTCACTCTTTTCAGTGCAGTTCTTGTACCTGATCATTTTCAGAAGAATAATTTGTTTATTTGTTGAACTGACCTGTGATGCATCCACACTTAAAAAGGCAACTAACTCAAGGAATGAACCAGTGAATATGTGAACCAGTGGGAAAAAAAAGTACCTTGAGTATTTTGCTGTCAAATGCCAATGCCAAAGATATCACTGCTTGATAGGAATAAAAAAAAAGTATTTTTCCACAACAGAGATGTTTGCTGAAGAGCTATTACCTAAAATATGTATATCTTCCCATTGTGTGAAACGTGTTCTTAAAAAAATCTGGACAAGTGGAGGACAAAGAAGAAATGGCAGGCTTTCCAAAAAAAAACTATCTATAGCAACTGAATAGAAGTATGCAAATAAAAAAAATAAAAAAAATCCCACTATTCCATTCACTGTTAACCAAAGTCTCACTGGAAAACATCTCCAAGGATGGGTGGCTGTCAAGAAGTGGGAAGGGAAACTATCTGAAAAGACTGAGGGATGCCAAATTACACAAGAACTGAACTAATCTATATACATATATTTCAGTTGCATTTTACTCAAAATTATTAATAGTCAGCATCTAAAGCCATCTGTAAAACAATGTGGAGCTCTGTCATGGTTTAGTTTCCATTTCAACCTGTGGTGTTGGAGGTCTGGTCAAAATTGGGAAAATCATGAATGCAGAAAAGTACATTAGGATTTTGATTCACTATTACCATATCATCTGGAAAGCATCTGATAGGTGTCGGCTTCATAACAATGACCCAAGCACACTCCTAATGTGTTTGGGATCTTTGTACACCTGAATAGAAGAACACAACTCCCCAGACCTCAGCATTATTAAAGCATTGTGGGATCATCCTGACAGAGAATGTCACAAACGGCAGCCAGAATTCAAAAAAAGAGCTTTGAATGTCCTTAAAGAAGCTAAGAAAATATTCCCAAAGACTACAAAAAAGAAATCAAGCAAATTTGTCAGAATTGAACAAACTCTGTTTTTAACTTCTGCTTTTACCTTATACACTGTATTTCCATATACGTTTTTGCATTTCAATAAATCACTGCACCTTTTTCCTAGCAAAATATAAAGAAATGAGGGTTGGATCAAAACACAGTACTGTAATTCAAAAACAAACTCCTTTACACACAGGAAAACACAACCACTCACTGACATTCACAAGACCAAACTTGCCATTTTGATTGATCAACTTCTCTCTTAAGCTTTTCTATTGAAAGCGCTGATCGCTGATTAGAATCAACTGCATATTTTAAATGCCTACACAACAAAACAATCTAGACCTGCTAGGGCTGTAACACTGACTCATATCCTGTAATGGTTAATGATAAAGTATATCACTAAAAGCCTTATTTTATCTGGATAAATGCACATTAGTACAAATATACCGCGTGGGTGTAATGTGCAAAGGTCTTTAATTCTAAATTAGATAGATACAAAACCTCCTGTAATCATTCGGCTTAATCAAATGTAACCACCACAAGTGCTACAAAATTACATTTGACACTTTGACTATATATTGATAACAATGTAAAATGTAAACTTCTTTTAACGGTTTATCATTTTAAACTTACTTCTATATATTATGTAACATTAAGACAGTGTCTTTCCTTCAGTGACGCTTGCAGCATTATTGGTGGTTTATGAAAATGTAGGTAAGTCCCAAAACACTGTTCTTTGTACTAAGGTTTAAAATAATGAGGTAAACCAGAACCACTGTTTATTGAATTTCACTTAATTTGTTCACAACTCAATCAAATTGATGAGTTTTACAATTATTTTTACAATAACCACCACTGTTACAGAAAATGGACAGGATTATGTAAAAGTTTCATTATTTTCAGTCATCTTTATGGTGTGGGACATTTGACTTAAAAGGTACTATAATAACTGAAGACCTAAGCAAAAATCGAAGAAGGCAGGTAATACCAAATGTCAGATGCAGTAGACCTGCATTCCTGCATTCAGACCTGGGTAAAAGATGGATGTCGCTTTTAACCCTTAAATCCTTCAGAACTACAGTGAGGAAGATAAGCTGGAAGTGAGAAGGTTACAGGCTATGCACTCACAGCCACCATAACTGTAAATGCCACTACAGAACTGTGATTTTACTTGACCACTTGAAGGCGACGTGATGAAATGTCAAGCACTGTTCTCATTACCTTGATGAGGCAATCAAAAAGCCGTAAAAGTTTCTGTAATCATTTTCTTCTCTTTAAAAATCCATCAATCATCAATTACTCTTGTGTGTGTAGTGTACATTGTGGATGTAACCAATATACCGAGTCTCTGCTGATCATAACTGCAGATGTTCTGTCATAAACTTCAGACATAGACTTTCTTGCTTATAACGTACCAGGTGGTTGTTGTCTGTTATCAGCAGCAGCTGCCAGTACCCAAGCAGTCTGGCAGATGTTTCAAAAAATAAGAAAAAAATATCCAAATAGTGGGCCTGACACCTTTAGTGGTTTTGTAAGAGGCGAGGAGAATGTTTCACAAAGTGAGCCTACTGAAAGTTGCTATATACCTCAGTCTGACTGACCTGTCTTAACAAGCAAGTTTCTTGTGAGTCTTCTTTAGTAATTTATCTGCCTGTATAAGATATTATCATTACTTCTCTTGCTGTACATATTAGTAGTGTCTCTTACCTGACAAAGTCCTTGTGGACACATTTTTTTAGAATGTAAGATGACAGTAATCTGTAAAAAGGTTAAAAAGACCTGTCAAATTCTAGAGTGGTCTTCTTTATTAATTTAAAAATGTTTTGCACAGCATTCGGCTCCACCAAATTGTTTACAGCAGAACAAAACCATATGTGATTTTTATGCAAAATTCTTACACCTGTGCTAAGTTGCATACTCAAAAAAAAAAAAGAAAGACTTTGACATAACCTTCAACCACAGTAGTCCTCAGGATCCTTGTCTCAAACTCTCTGACCGTCTTGAACTCCCAGTCCGAGCTGAGGTGATTTACATAATTACAAAAACTCATCTGACCCAGTGAAGGTGGTGTGTCAACATAATGTCAGAAAATAATTTCCATCTCAAAGACCAATAACAAGGGGAATGGAAGAGAAATAGCAAATTATACAAACGCCTTGTAAGAAATTAGATTATAATATGTAAAGTTACATGTAAAGTATATGTGATATATATTACAGTATATTACATATAGTTTCATAAAATGAGTCACTAGTATTTTACATGTTTTCTTATTACATTTTCAATAAAATGATCAAGATTTTTCACATAAAATTATAAACAATAAAACACAACTAATATAAACAAACATCTGAGCAATTACGTTCAGGATCACAATCACGATGGCTGTTTATCATTAGATTTTATAGACCTCTTTTGAGAAATGTTTTCTTTTAAGCTGAAATTGATATTAAATGTTGTATGTAGTTTTTTAGTATCAAACAGGTCTAATAAATTTTCCAAATTTTTTAACATTAGGTAAAAAATACCAAATCTGGACAAAATAAAAAAAAGTGAGAAAATAGATTTGCTATTTAGAAAATAATGTTTTTGGAGTTATTAAAGTAAAAAATTAAACAGATTTTGCAAGGTCAACAAATATGGCAGCTTCACATTTCATTCAGCTGCTGAATGATGGTCACAGATCATTTACGATGAAGATGTTTTTTTTCTTTGTTGGTTTTAATGATATCAAAGTCTTCTAGAAACAAGTCGTGACACAATGCAGAAGTTTTGGTAGCACCTTTGGTCTATTTTTTTGAGTAAAAGTCCCCAAAAGGCCAAGCTTTTATCTAATAGAAAGAGAGGATTGCTCTCCCCCCGCTTCAGGACACCTACACCAGGAGATGCCGGACTAGAGCAGCGCAGATACTGAAGGACCCGTCCCATCCTGGCAACAAACTGTTCCAACTTCTGCAATCTGGTAGAAGGTTCCGCATCTTCCGGGCAAGGACAGAGAGACTCAAGAGGAGCTTCTATCCCCAAGCCATCCGTGCCCTAAACACACACACCCGCCCTCTCACATCATCTATAATTGACTGAGACAGGACTCTCTTCCAGACACTAAACTAAGGAACAATGTACATTTCAAATTCCTTTAATTTTAAATATGTTTATATTGTCTATCCTGTAAAATAGTCAGATGTCTATTCTTATTAATGTACAGAATTCACCTGCTTGCTGCTACTACTGCACATTCACCCAATGTATATATATATATATATATAATGTTCCTCCTCTACAGCCCCCCCATTTTTGCACATGTCGAGGAGCGTGTCAGGCTACATTTCACTGTGTGTTATACTTGTATAACTATGCATGTGACAAATAAAGAACCTTGAACCTTGAATGATATGTTGTGTAATTAATTCTTGTACATGACCCTTTAAATAAAGATGGATCATTCAAAATTACACTAGCCCACATTATACTCTGTTGTGGACATGGATAGCTGAGGACAGGATAGTCAAAAAGTGATTACTGTTGCACTTCTTTGAAGTCCACCACCTAAGATGCACGAGTATTTGGCGTATTCTAATGTAAATTGTGTGGTCACACAAAACAGGCAGGCACACGGATATCCACACAGACCCACACACCCAATATCTGAGTGATTACGTCACTATGACCCTAAAGAAGACTCACGAACATGGAAGGTATAATCAACCCTTAAGTGGTGGTCACCACAGCCTATGTAAAAATAAATTACTGCATTTTCCAATGATGCATGCCTTGTCAAATATGAGTCTGAGATTTTTTCTAGCTGAAGACCACAAATGGCTTTGAATTGAAACTCGAGTGTTAAATTTCATGTCACTGTCAGACTTCTGTTGATTTCCGTTTATTCCAGCTACCTTCCTTGTGATTAGAGAGGGCGCTGTTAGCAATGGCACTTAGTCCCTGAGGCTGCTACTGCTAATGATTCTGGTTCAAAAGGAGCAACACTTTCATGTCTCTTTTGATTAGTCAGGTTAGCTGTGACTCAGAGCTAGAAAACAGAGTGAAAGTGCGATGGTGTTGTGACCTGGATTATAATGTCCTTTTGGGCTGTCCCAAAAATAAACACCGTCTGCACAGATTGTTCAAAGTCACATCAGATATGCAGGCGTTCCAGCATGAATAAGCATTTTTTTTCTCTTATGGAGCTACCATATCTACTACTGCTTTTCTTCCACCATTAGTTATGATTGTTTACACCTCCAGGATCACAATTCGCTCAGTTCTTTGACTCGACTGAATCTTAATAAGCTTCAAGAAAAATTACTATAATATTCTTTAAACTTTTTAAAATTCCTTCGAGTATTTCAAAATATCAGTCATTGTTGCACTATGTTTGCGGGGTTGTATCCACTGTTTATTTGTGTCTTTCTAAATAAATCCTCAATTTCTCTTCCAGAGAAAGTGATCTGCTAAAATCAATGCTTAGACCCTTGGGTGAGACACACAGATGAAGGGAATACAAAATAATGTCTATGTTTATGCTGCTTAGTGTAAAATAAATCCTGGACTCCCAGTGGTATCAGAGTGCACAGTAGCTGCTGTCTGAGAACTGTTGTAGTTTATCCAGTTATTTATTAGCTAGGTTTGACTGAGAACACATTTCTTTTCTCTGAAATGCAGATATCAAGCTGAAAAAGGTGAAAAGTTAACAACATGAGACACTAGAAAGAATTTAAAACCATTTTCCTTGATTGTGTTCTGCTTAAGGACATTGTGATTTCAGTACTTGAGGAAGAAAGATCAGAGGGGGGGGGTCTCTCTGCCACTTGATCCACTTTCCCAATACAACTAAAGGTCCAAAATATATATTGAGAACATTCAAAAACGGCAACGTAGCAGTCCTGTGCTACACATTTGCTACATAGTGGTCAGTCTCTGTAACACAGTTCATGTCTCACAAATTCTTGTAAGAATATTACTAATGTGGTTCAAATCTCGTCTCTTTTCCAGCCCATCATGCTCGTATTTAGAATGAGGTGTGATTGTGTAATAGCTCTGTCAAAGGTCCTTCATGCAGTGAAATAATCACTCATTTGCCATTTTAAGCTGCCCTAGCATAAGAAAGTTCATGAATTATTTTTAGCCAAGATTACTTCCTTTTTAAATTAGTGCCTTCATGGTCAGGACACATAAGGTACTGTAATAACTCAAGACCTTACATAGTTTTTAATTTTCTTATATGGACGTGACTGTGTTCATCCAGTATTACTGGAGAATTGAATTTCACAGAGAGAATAAATTGAGATTGAATTATTCTTTATTACATTTTATCCTGAGATTACCTGAACCAGCAGAACAAAATAGATATTTAAAAGTGTCCGATCCATTCTCCTCTAGGCCCTGATATTTCATTGATATTGAAAGCTGCGTAATGTAATAGATTCAGCTAGCACACCATAATTGGTTCCCCTTGAAAACGCCAAATGGAGAAGAGCGACATGTAAAAGAAACACAGATGAGTTTATCTTCAGAGTCAACGAATTTGTGCCATTTTGCATTGCAATCGTGTGTGTGTGTGTGTTTGCTTTAATCTTTCAGGGTTTCTCCAATCCAGAACATTTTCAAACTTCAGTATGTTATCACAGGCTTTTGGACAGTTACTTTTAGAAACAAATGTGATATAATGTGAAATAAGTTTTTGATGGTTACATGAAGTAGCAGGTCCAGGTTGTGCTTATGGTATCTGCAAAACAAAAGCAGCTTCCAAGACCTTCCACTTGTCCTTTGGAGATCTGTAAAGCCCAAATGTCATTCTCAGCTTGTCCACTGAGATGATTAATTGGTCACATGTCAATCTTTTTAGCATTGCAATTTTCTGATTTATTCAAAAAGCCCAAATGCAAGAGTTATTCACAAAACTTGTCTTTCCCTATACTATTTCTCTGTACTTTTGTCAGCATGTAATGCTTACCGCATGCAACTGTAGCTGAATATTAATTTACGCTAGAAGTGAGATGAGGGATTCACTTTTTTACCCTCTCCTTAAGATAGCACATACTGTATATGTAATATCACATATTAATAATAATGGATTGCATTTATATAGAGGCCCTCAAAGCGCTTTATAATTCCACTATTCATTCACTATCACAGTCATACACTGGTGGAGGCAAGCTACAGTTGTAGCCACAGCTGTCCTGGGGCAGACTGACAGAAGCAAAGCTTCCATATCGCGCCATCGGCCCCTCTGGCCATCTCTAGTAGGTAGCAAGTGAAGTGTCTTGCCCAAGGACACAACGGCCGAGACTGTCCGAGCCAGGGCTTGAACCGGCAACCTTCCGGTTACAAGACGAACTGCCAACTCTTTGAGCCACGATCGCCCCGCAACATCACATATTATATATACATGTATTACAGTACATGTACGTACTGTAATAAAACAACTGTATAAATACAAATGTCTCACATTTAAAATGCAGAGAGCCCAAGAAGGTATTCTAGAGGCATTAATTATTCAGTGGCTTGAAAAATGGTGAGGCAGGGGTCTGTTTAAGTGTTTGAAAAAAAGCTTGTAAAAACATCTGTTTCATCTAGAAATCCAAGAATGGACTTTGCAAATCTGTTTCTTCTTCTGGCAGTTGCTTCTTAAGATACCAACCAAAGGAAGTTAATTTGAAAAAAAAAAACACACATAAAACCTAAAAAGCTGCAACCATGTTTGGGAAACAGTTTTCATTTTGTGCTTCTTTCCAGCTGGGCTCACAGCAAAATAATGAAAAAAAAAAAAAGATTTAAAAAGAGAGAGAAAAAAAAGAAAATATTTTTAGCCTTATGGTGTTTCTCTAGCACTGGTAAGTAAAATGTTTTAAACTCTTTGAAGACATTGGCTGCATCCCAATCTCCCAACTTTACTAAAATAATATGTAATAAAATAAGATTTTCCATTTTTTTTTTGTGATGCTCTTGAAAAAACTGGAAAGACAAAACATAAATGACACATAAAATACAAACACAGACACATACACAGAGAGAGAAACAAATAAATGAATTACATTTTTCTCATTTAGTGGCATTCAGCATTCATGGGAAGCTGCACCTGGTATACCTGTAATGCTCTTGGAAACCACAGCTGTTACTGTGTAGGTGAACAGTATTGATGTTGATGTGGAAATGAGCCGCAAGACAAACTATGCACGTTCATGGGTCCCTGCATTTAAACATGACTATTGTTGTGGAAGTTTTCCATTTAAATAAAGCCTGCAGACGAGCGATGAGCGGTAGCTAATATTCTTTAATCAAAACAGACAAATAACAGACAACCAAGAAGGAGAGCCTACATGATCACGGGGCAGACGGTCAGCAGAGTCTCACTGAGCCTAACATGGCCCTCAGTTAAATACCTTCTCCAGGAACAAAAGGCAGTACACAGCTGTTTCACACCTTAAGGTTCAAACTCCCTTGCTACCTCCCAGAGTCCTCGAAGAGACAAAAGATTCTTCCTGTGGAGTTGTCTGCTTCCTCCCCAACTTCCTTACTAGACCCCCACCATTTGTCTTAATGTATGAGTGTGAGACTTGTTAAAATCCAGTGGCACCAAGGCATTATACAATAAAATAATATGATTAATACATAAGTAAAAGAAATTCCTGTACACTATCAGAGTACCAGAATGGCTGGATGCATGGATGAGCCAACAGACATACAAAGAGAAAGAGAGCCTGAGATCTGATGCAGATCCGACAGCCACAGTTGAAAGATTGTTAACTGTGCTGCATTGTCTTAGAGATTATATTCATAGATTTTTTTCACCACTGCAGCCAACAGTTTTCACTGTCAACTCAGAGGCCAATATTATCGTCTCCTTAGAGCAGGAACAGGGAGTACTTTAGAGGACAGATTGAGCTGAATAGATGTCATGGCACGTGATACGATGATGACAGTTATTTGCAGGTGTGCTACAGGAGATAGCACATACAGAAGTGTACAAGGGGCTGTGAACAGTCCACATATTGATGTGTTTGTTAAGGTTTAAACACTGACAGTTTCAAACTGCAGGCGGATCAGAAACCGCTTAATACGCTGTATGGTGTGACACATTTTTCACGGCTACTAACTGAAAATAATCTAACTGGACTGCAGGATAATTAAACAATGTTGTACTTAAAACTCCTGAAAGATGATATGACCTGGGATGCCAACAAACATCATACAGTGAACAATTCATGTTATGTTTCAGGCACCGGGCAGCCATATGCATGAATCTAGTATGCTAATTATTAAAAACATGCCCCGTACATCAAAATTTAGTTGATTTTTAATTTCGAACATTTAATATTGTCCCACTGAGCAATTTTCTGTTGCCAAAATATGTCCTAATAGTACTGAAGCAAAACATGCTAGTGACAATACCTTTTTGTGCTTTTCTAACATGAGTGGTAAAAATGTCTGTTGTGAAAATAAGGTGGTAGCTCAGTATTACCATGGTAATGATAGTAAGTTAATAATTACTACCCAAATCCAAGAATTAAGCACTTAAGCATTTTTACTATACAGGGTGGGCCATTTATATGGATACACCGTAATAAAATGGGAATGGTTGGTGATATTAAAGTCCTGTTTGTGGCACATTAGTATATGTGAGGGGGCAAACTCCTCAAGATGGGTGGTGACCATGGTGGCCATTTAGAAGTCGGCCATCTTGGATACAACTTTTGTTTTTTCAATAGGAAGAGGGCCATGTGACACATCAAACTTATTGGTAATGTCACAAGAAAAACAATGGTGTGCTTGGTTTCAACGTAACTTTATTATTTACAAGTTTCTCTTTGTTCACAGCCATTGACATGTCGAAGAGGTTAACACGTGAGGAGCGGATCGAAATTGTGTTGATATCTGGTGAACGCAGTAACCGGGTCATTGCAGCAGATTTCAATGCAAGACACCCTACGAGACCACCCATCTCCCATGCTACAGTTAGCAAACTGCTTGCTAAGTTTCGTGAAACTGGTTCAGTGTTGGATTTGCCAAAATGTGGACGCAAGAAAACTGTCACTAATGAAGAAACATCAGTGGCTGTCCTAGCTTCATTCAGCAAGAGCCCACAGCGTAGCACTCGCCGCATGTCACTGGAGAGTGGCATTAGTCGAACATCCCTTCGGCGGATATTAGCTACTCACAAATGGCACCCTTACAAACTCCAGCTACTGCAGCATCTCAACGAGGATGACCCAGATCGGCGCACAGAATTTGCAGAATGGGCAAAACAAAAATTGGAACAGGACCCTCAGTTCACGCAGAAGATTTTGTTCAGTGATGAGGCAAACTTTTATGTGAATGGCAGTGTTGGGTAAGTTACTTTAAAATAGTAACTTAGTTACATTACTAGTTACTTCTCTCAAAAGTAACTCAGTTACTTCAAGTTACTCGTTACTTTCAAAGTAACTAGTTACTAGGGAAAGTAACTTTGGTTTTACTCAGAATTCTCTTGTTAATGTGTTTCTTCCATAACTTTGCCAGTCTTCTAGCTTGCTTACTTGCCACAAGTGCACTGTGCCACCTACCAATAGAAAGGAAAAGATAATGTGCATATTTCCACGAGAGAAATCCCACGCCTGGACCGTCATTGACTGCTGCCATGATTCTAGCCTACGTCACAGCGTCATGTGCGCCTTTTACATCCAACACAAAAACTGCAGTCGTGGTGCTTTCGATTGTACTCAGAACTCGGAAATTCTGCCTTCTGAATAGGAAGATGTAGGTAACACCAGACTGCAGATGAGCTGCATACAGGGCTGGACTGGGACAGAAAATTGGCCCGGGCATTTTGACTAGAGACCGGCCCACCATTATAGGAAAAATCATAAAGCCTTTGAATGAAAATAAACACTGTTGTGACAGTGATGTACACTGTTTTGATGGTATATATGCATCAATCTATCAATCGTTTGTTGTAAGATTCAGATAATTATTTTTTAAAAGCTAGACATTTTAAATGAGAATAAGAAAGAAAAGTATTTCTTTGTGCCCCCCTTTCCCTGTTAATGCCCTACCTGGCCCCCTGGCAACACTTTGCTAGATCCGCCCCTGCACAGTTACCAGCTGTCAGCTACCTAAAAAAGGATCCTGGTGTTATTTGTCTCTCAGAAACAGTTCATAACTTCCCTTCAACTCATTCATGTCACCTAAAAGGTAAACCTGTTTCTCCATCACCTGTTCAGCTCTGATGATTCAGTAAGGACATCTCCTGGTTTCATCTTCATGTTTCCCTCTCACCAGATAACCAAACCATATCATGACCAGCAGCTTTTTTACAGCTGTGGCTCCAGCAAACATCAGCTGATACTAGAAATTAATATTAAATAAATTCTAACAACAGCTGATCAAGCTTAAACGTGCTGCTGTTGTTTAGCGCGACATCCGCTGGTTTCCTCTTTCGGCGCAAAGTGAGCGATAAACAAACAAGAGAGCCGATCAGCTGATCATTGATCAGTTTTCATGATTGAAGTAGAAACGGGAGAGGGAGGGGGAGAGAATGAAAGAAGAAGAGGCAGCTGTGCAGCAAAGACACAGAATAACTCCAGCTTTGTGCCTTTTTCATTGTAGCTGAATTACGGGACAAACTGTTCCTTTTCACCTCAATAAGAAACGCGTAATATTTTCTCTGAATACCAGACGGGACGGTTGGCAACTCTAATAACTTATGAACAAAATAAAGTTCAACATCATTAACTTCATAGCACCACCCAGCTGTATAGAAACTCCGTCATGCTAGCTAGCACGCAGTACGGAAAAAGTCAGAATAACGAAAATAAACTCCACCTAAACTTGGTTTATATCTGACCCAGAGAGACTGCAGGTCATAACTTCTTACCTGAAGTTCAGTTCACACTTGGACCGGCGGCCGCCTCGGGTCTCTTTTCCTGCTGGCCTCACCACTTGCTAATGTTACTGAATCTGTGGAAGCTTCGCGATAGCCACCACACGAAGTAACGAGTAACGACCCTATCTAAATCCCAGTAACGACTAACGCGTTCCTGATTTTGGCATAATAACTAGTTACCGTGCTCGTTACCACAATAATAACGTAGTTACTGTAATGCGTTACTTAATAACGCGTTAGTCCCAACACTGGTGAATGGTGAAGTTAACAAACAAAACCACCGCTATTGGTCTGACACTAACCCACATTGGATGGATCCCTCCAAGACTGTTGGAACAACAAAAGTGATGGTTTGGTGTGGTATATGGGGTACAACGATAGTGGGTCCATTCTTCATCAATGGAAACCTCAAGGCCACTGGATATTTGAAATTGCCTCATGATGATGTGTTTCCCTCTTTATGCACTGAAGCTGGCATGTTCCCTGAGTTTTTCCAGCAAGATGGTGCACCACCACATTATGGGTGCCAGGTCCGAGCATTCCTAGATGAACAGTTTCCTGGAAAGTGGATTGGTCGTCGTGGGTCAGTTGAACGGCCCCCAAGGTCTCCCAATCTGACCCCCTTAGACTTTTATCTTTGGGGTCATCTGAAGCCAATTGTCTATGGTGTGAAGATACGAGATGTGCAGCACCTGAAACTATGGATACTGGATGCCTGTTCTGGCATTTCTCTTGCGGTGTTGCTATCAATGTGTGAAGAGTGGGAGAAGAGGGTTGCATTGACAACCCAACACAATGGGCAGCACATTGAACACATTTTATAAGTGGGCAGAAACTTGTAAATAACTCATGAAAGAATAAAGTTACGTCGAAACCAAGCACACCATTGTTTTTCTTGTGACATTACAAATAAGTTTGATGTGTCACATGGCCCTCTTCCTATTGAAAAAACAAAAGTTGTATCCAAGATGGCCAACTTCTAAATGGCCACCATGGTCACCACCCATCTTGAGGAGTTTGCCCTCTCACATATACTAATGTGCCACAAACAGGACTTTAATGTCACCAACCATTCCCATTTTATTACGGTGTATCCATATAAATGGCCCACCCTGTAGTTACTATAGTTAGGATTTTTCAATAATTATTTATCATTTATTCATGGTGGGAGGTTTTTCTTTATCTTTTGAATGTCGCTGGCAATGTCTGCCCCTCTTTCTCCCACCCCTCCCAAATCACCCGCCATCCTTCAGTTGACTCTCTCCACTTCACTTACCTACTCCTCCCTCTAGCTTTAATAAACCCCATCAAACCTCTCATAAACTTTGATCAAATACTTCAAACCATGTCTTTGACAACCTGCATACACAGTCAAGTACCATCAGTTGGCAAATGCGGTCATTCCCTTAACTTATTACTAGTCTATAATCCCCAGAAGGCAGCTGAATGGAGATTAATGTCTTGGTAATGGTCATTCAGGTATCACTCTGCATTTAAGACTGTAAAGAGGGGGGTATCCACCTTGTAGACTCAGTCTGTTAAGGGTCACACTAGAGGGTTTAAATTGCTCCTTTCGAGAGATATCATCTGGCTTGAGAACAGTCACATGACTGATTGTGTTGTGGTTATTTTAGAGTTTAGCTCCTCTGTCTCTCTCTGCTTTCATCATTTCAGTTTTCTTAGATACAAGAATATTTCATTATGGCGTTATCTAAAGCCTCTAATTAAAAACTAAATGTTGAGTACTATGAAGCTCTATTTTGAATACACAGTAGTGTAGTTGTTTATTTTTATCACATAATCTGAGAAACCAGAGTTATGTATGAAAAAAAAATATCTAAAAACCTGTATTTACCCCCTGAAATTTTAAAGCGTTTGTGGTTAGCATAGCAGCTCTGAGCTTTGGTTAGAGGGTTCAAGGTTTTAAAGCCAGAGCAATCTGAGAATCTGAAGAAACCCTTTGGGTTGAAAGTCATGCAACAGAAAGGTTCCAGCAGACCACTGGGACCCCAAATTTATGATTGCAGAGGAGAGCATGTCAAAAAGGACATGTAGAAAAAAATTCAGTTCTAAAAATTGTCACATCACTCAGCAAAAACATCACTTAATGAGTATTTGGACTTGTCTGTTATTATAAATGGAAGAATATCAGGTGATAGAAGTATGACCTTAAGAATCTCAAATCCTAATTGAACCCAGTAGTCCATATCTCTTTGTGGCTGAAGCTGAAGCTGAAGCTGTTTCCAGATTCTTGGCAGAGAGGCAAGCATGCTCTCAATACGCCTGGCTTTTTGAACACAATCTTGTTACTTAATTTATCAGTGAATTTCATGAATAACAGAAATTCGAGGCACCGCCAAGGGCTGAAATGTGTTCACTGCGGAGTTTGGGGTTTTTTGCATTTCTTTCCTTTTTGCTGTAGTTATGTGGCAATACACATAGTTTTATGATTTGCTGAGGATCACTGTCTCTAATTACTTTAACCAAGCCTTAAAACACTGAAATGCCTCCTTAATGTTTAGTTGAAAGCTTTGGTCCTTGTGGAGTTTCAGCTCTACAGTTACTGTAGGTGGCTGTTATGGTGAAGGAAGGACTGAACCTGAAAGTAAAGATCCTTTTTTACTGGCAATATACTAAAAGACACACAATTTGTGTTCCACTAGCTGATGTGTTTGTTTACTGAGTTAATGTGATTTGTAGTACGTACTGAGATTTGGTTTTCAGCCAGGTGTCATCCACATACCTGAACCAATGACTTAGAGGTGTTCTAGGGTAGGATAACAAAGCCCTCTTTTTCACTTCTTCCATGTAAAAGTTGGCCACAGTTGGTGAAACTGTGGAACCCATGGTACACCCATGTATTTTCCTGTAGTAATGACCCTTGTATGTGAAATCTGTGGAATGAAGACACACTTGGTCCGTGCTGAGAGTGGTCCTGTTGCTGATGTTGGGGTCATCTGGTAATCTCTTATGAACTACCTCCAACACTTCAGTTACTCGAACACAACTGAGAAAAGATGTAACATCATACGAGACCATTGTTTCACCTGCCTCCATAATGACACCTCTCACCTTCCCAACAAAATCCAAAGTGTTCTGAATGTGGTGTTTAGAAATCCAAATTAACCACTGATTAGTTGTTATTGATCACTGGTCATTGATCAGTGGTTGTTAATCAATGGTCATGACCATATGCATATTAATGATCAAGAAACTGACCTCACAGCCCATTGTTCGTCAGTGGTGTTGGTTTCAGTCATTACCCACATAGCAAGCAGGTCTGGCCCGGATCTGGTATCAAGCCGGCACTGCTGGGTGACTTCTGGCATTATAAGATGTATGTCATGCAGATATGGGCCAGGCCTGGCATAGATGGCACTGTCTATGTGATGGCATGTCATATCTGGCTCGATTGTGGTTTGGGTTATGTGGCCCAGGCTCATAGAAAACAGGCCTATCCCGGATCTGGCATCAAGTTGGCACTTCTGACTGACTGGTGTCATGGCAGGGTGTATGTCAACCAGATGTGGGCAAGGTCTGGCAATGATAGCATTATTTATGTTCCTATTTTCTTATTTTAGTTAGAAGACCCAAATGCCATGTTGCAATACTATACTTCTATGGTAGACAATGTTTCAAATCCAGGTTTGACAGGTTTGTGAGTGTACACTTTATCCAAAACCTAGTAACGGTTTACTCATCGTTGCCAGTGCGTGGCTGTAGCTCAGGCGGTAAAGCAGGTCACCGACTGATCGGAAGGTTAGTGGTTCGATCCCTGGCTCCTCCAGTCTGCATGTCAAGAGTGCAAATGTGTATGAATGTCGTTAGAAAGCTCTCAGTTAAAAGAAAGTGTGTGATTAGGTGAATGTGGCATGTTGTATAGAGCACTTTGAGTAATCTGGGAGAGTAGAAAAGCTCTATATAAGAATCAGTCCATTCACTGTCTGAACAGATTTTTGTTATGTTACTTTTGCATGTTCTGGCACATGTTGTTATCACATGGCTTGATTAAGGTACACATTAGGCTGATATCTGGGGCCAGAGCTGAAACTGTTCAGGGCCAGCAGTGTGTCTGCAACTGGCACCGTGGCTGCACACCACTTACAGATGGCTAACATACCGCAAAGAATGACGGCCCTTTGGTGGCCCAGATCAGGTTTGCCTGATGTAATCCACACATGGGCCAGCACAGGACGACCAGTGTGTATGCAACTGGCCTTGTGCTGGCCCATGTGTGGGCCACCTCTGGCGCACCAGGTCTGGGCCACCAAAGGGCCGTCATTCTTTGCAGTATGTGGGCCATGTGTAAGCACATTGTGTGGGCCTGATCTGGGCCATACCAATTTTGCTATGTGGGTATGTACTGTTTATATGGTTGGAGAAACATGCAGTCAACTGAAACTGAAGAAGTCACATGGATGAGTGACAAAACGTTTCTCCCACTAAACGTCCAGATAAAGAGAATCAACTTTTTGGGATTTCCTTACCTGGATGATTGAGCATGCATTAAAATATACTTAACAGATCTTTGCTTAAAGCTGAGTGCTTCAGAATTGTGAAATATTTAAAAAGTCTACCATAACATTATTTAAGGTTTTCCTTTTATATCCAGCATATAGGTTTGAATACTCTGAAATATTTGTCTTTGAAGCAATGAAGAGTGAAATGATCAAAATTCCATTATAGAATATACACCGAACATACTTTGATTTTAACTACACACTAAGCAAATATTGGTAAGAACTTTTACGCATCTTATCTCTGCATCCAGTCTCACTTGTCAGTGTCCTAGGTTTCTCCACATATGAGTGAAAATCAAGACTTATCAGTAGAAGTCAACCGATTAATTAACTAAGTTTTCATACCTATGGTGAAATAATACTTGCTTCAGATAGCTTAAAGGTGAAAAGATCTTCTAGGGAAAACTATGCCCATGTATTCTCATTAGTGGAAATGTACAAGCTACCAAGATTTGCACAAAAGCTGTGCCCCACTCTGAGAATACAAATAAGAAATACCAATAGTCCAGAGTTCATATACTGCAGGGAAAAGAACTTTCATGAAACATGTGAAGTAATGTTTAATTAAAAATGAAAGGGGCCTTTTAATAACAAATCTAGTAATTAAAAAGCCAAGCCCCCTTGGAAACGTGGTGAAGAATGTTCTTGTGAAATAGCTGAATCCATACATTTACTGTGACAAACTGACACATACACACCGGTGCGTGGGAAGAGGGATAAGACTGTGAGGGGATTAACATGTAGTGACATGAGGGTGCTTTCAAAATGGATTGTTTATAGTGAGAGAGGGCTGCAAACAAAAGAAGAACATCACATTTCTGGTGTATTGTGAATGTGTTTGTTTCTTAAAAGAGTGACAAAATTATGGTAAGTGGAGACAACAGTAGTCAGTGAGGCACGCCCACACTTTATTAACCTCTGCTTTTCTGTGTGTGATTTGAGAGATGCCACGGAAGAAACCATGTGGATCTCTGTGGGATGCTTGTCAAGGCACAAAGTCTGTCTCTGCATAAAGAAACAAAACTGAGAACAATGTGTTTCTCAGAGAGAAATATTGATTTTTGATTATTTCATTTATGAATAGGAAGCCATGATGGCAGGTGCTTAATTATATTGCATGACCGACTTTATGACTGATCCTTCTGTTTCTTGTTAGACAGAACTTTGCCTGTAATTATAATACTGCTGCATTAAGTGTTAACAATTTCCGTTAAAACTCAAACATTTCCAGCTAAGCTGCAAACAATAAGAATATAAACAAGCAACAAATATGTTTGCCTTATAGTTAAGTACCATTTAAATCCTTCTTTTTATATTTAATCAAAAAGATGCCTCAGAAGTTTGCTTGTGCAGGCTGTGCTTTGAGTGATTAAACCCCTAAATCTGTAGAATTAATTAACTCTAGTGTGATTTTACACATTGATTTAAACCACCTTAAGACCTTAAGGTCTTTTAAACAAGGATTGGTCAGTGCATTATAATTATCACTTGTGGAGGGATATATTGAGTATTAAATAGCAGTATTATAAATGCATGTTTGTTTACTAAATCCCTTTGTTTATGTTGCACCCTCAGAGAGACATGACTCCATTCTCCTTTTTCTTGCAACTTTATTCTCCTCAGTTCAGGTTTGGAGTTTACAGGCAGAATAGCGTATCATCAGCAAAACATCGCTCCCTCCCGTCTCAGACACTGTTTTTTTTCTCTGCGCTTACTGATGACATCACACATCTGAACTCTGACCTCCTGGAGCCAGTAAACTACAAAAATTAACTAGAAATGTGTCCAAAAACAAAACACAATTAAATAAGAATAGTCTTTAAAGATTTTCCCCACAATTCAGAAAAATTTAAGTTTTATAACTACTTTTAGAGCGCAATATTTACAAAACTCCAAAATTCACATAAGTGATCATATCGGTGGTGATTTTTAGAAAACCAGTGCTTACTGACAACATGCAATCAATTTGGCCTGAAAAATAATGTGAAATAGTCATGAAAGAGCAATCTATTTGTTCAAATTGTCACAATGTTTTTCCTAAAAAAACAGCATGCCTTTGAAATTGAATTCTAATGAGAAGTGTACTTCTTCTTTGCAAGGTGTATTTTTCCAAATATTTAAAAGGAATAGCAACCATTGAATTTGAACCTAAAATTTAATGCATAACTGCATATTTATGGTGTCTAAAACACCAAGATTCAAGACACAACAAAAGGAAAAAAAAAGAAAACTATTATCACAGAAAAATAAAGCAGGTGGAAGAGACACCTGTGTCGCTTAATTAATGGCATGATTTGTGATCTCAAACTGCGAAGATGGCTTTGTAGCACTTCTGTTCCCTTTCCCCAAAAGATGACTGAGGAGCAACACTCTCTTTAGGGAAAAGTTGACTTTGCACTTTCCATAATTACCTCAGGTAAGATTCTGACCAAATGGTATGCCAGCTGACTTCACTAATTATCTTCTTTTAGTAGAATGTATGTTCTAAATGAACATTGCTTGGTTGACAATGTGCAGGGCACTGAAAATGAAGACTGAAGTTCATTCCTTGTCTTGTTAAGCTGTAATAAAAACCCCCCAAAACAAGCATTCTTTACAACTGAGACACGAGGCAGAATCAGATTGCTGTCTTACTATAGCAAACTTTTTAGATTAATCAAGGTTTAAAACCAGATTGCAATAGCTGCTACATTAAGCTTTGTGCATAATGTAGCAGCTACTGTAAATACTGCAGTATAAAGTAGTTTAATGGATTGCAGCAAGCCGCAAGAACTTTAGTGACAAAGAAAAGGAATTTCCTGAGCACAAACTTACTTATATCTTAGTGAAAGCGACTTTCAGCTACTCCCTTATTCACAAGGGGTTTTCACAGTGGGTAGCTCCACAAGTTTGATTTTGCAGACTTTTAAATCGATGCCCTTCACGATATAATGCCAAAGGAACTTGTACCCAATCCCAGATTTGGATTGGGTACCACTCGGCACATGTGTAAACACTGATTCATTGTACTGATGTTAGAACAATGGCATTCAAATAGACAGATATGAAGGAACAATAGTGGTTCTGCTACAATTAAATTAGTGCTAAAATGTTTGTAAGCAAATATCAAATTATGACAACAAAGATTACATTATTATTTAACTGTGTACTAATTAAGCACCTATAGTACATTTAATGGATGAGAAATTATAGAAACCAATTTCAAAGGAAATGAGTCATATCAAAATATCTGCATTCTCTGTAAAATGAGAGCTGACATTTTCAGACATTTGCATTTTCCTGTCTTAATAAACGTACACAGCTTCTTACACAGGAGATGTGATATGGCTGATAACTGTGCATTCGCTTGATGCACAGCAGGTGTTAGCAAGGCAGCCTTTTACCATCTGTATAACACATCCGAGATTGTGGTGGCGTGCATTAGCCGGACAACACAATTCCTAATATCCCAGTGGCACTGGCCTTAACCATGTGCATGTTATCCAGCATTTAATTTCTTGAGTACTGAAGATATTTAAATCAGAAGATTAAGAGTCTTTATTTCATGGTAATTGGAACTGGTCTCTGCATATCTATCACTGAGTCCCACAAACATCAGTGTGGTACAGATGTTCATCAGTCAGCAGAGAATATTAGCGTATACACTTCTTTGCTCAGGGACATTGTTCTGTAATTAAGGAAGAATTGCAAACACATTGCACAAAAACATCATAAATCTGGGCTTTTATTATTTAAGAAGAAGACATTCAATGCAGTTCGTGTCCCAGCTGCGTATAGACTTTAAATTGTATGCAGCACTATGTATCAGTGTATTTGTGCATTACATATGCCTTTCACAACTGTGTATTCTGTATCAGGGCAACTGGGAAATGCAGATAAAGGGAAAAACAAATGTTCAATGTTTTCTTCATTGTGTAGGTGATGGGCATAAATTAAAATAGAAAAGGTTGGAATAAAGAAGATAACCTGCAGATAATATCCCAAAATACACTATTGGGCTATTTAAATGACATATGCAGTGAATTCAGAGAATAGTATTTGGGCACCAGTGTTGGTCAAGTTACTTGAAAAAAGTAATCAGTAACTAATTACTGATTACTTCCCCAAAAAAGTAATCCCATTACTTTACTGATTACTTATTTTCAAAAGTAATTAATTACTTAGTTACTTAGTTACTTTTTAAAAACACGATTTACAA
>NW_024582444.1:166453-233939 GCF_018398535.1 Haplochromis burtoni
GTCTATTATTATATTATTGTATAACTTAAAACTGATATGCCCAAGTATCACTATCGATCAGCAATTAATAATCCATAACAGATTTTTTTTAAATTGGATCTTCAAGTTTAAAAATAAAAAAATTCAAATATCTAATAAAAAGTGTATTCATACCCTTTGCTGCATCATGCCAAATTGTAGGCAGGCAAGACTGAGAGGAGGAGCAGAAGAGAGTGCTGAAGCTTTCATTTATTAGTTCAGTCTTCAAAGAACTGAATCCCTAAGGAGAACTTCCAGGGAACTAATAGCTGTGAGCTCCTCTAAAAATGAAGATAGTGCCAGTGTTTTGATGACATACACAACAGCCTGCTACGAAGGAGGGAGACAGAAGTGCTAAATTATACAACAGCCAAGGCCCCGCTGTCAGGGTACAGAAAATGAAACGATTTCTTGCATTTGGTGTGCAAGAAATCCTACAAAAAGATGCTTGTCTATAAAGGGAAAATGTAAGATAAACATCCAGCAAAGAAGAGTTTGATGTGTTTTGTTTTTTTCATTATTTTCTAAGTGACCTGTTAAAAAGCAGAAGAATTCTTCACCGACAGAATGAGGCGAACAGAAAGATGAGTCAATCACATTTCTCTTTAGTGGTGGGCAGTGAAGAAAATACACCAAATGTTCTTCCTACATTAATTAAGCTTCTGGGCATTCTTTGTCTATTAATATTACTAATGTACTACAACTCTGTAGCATCAAAAAGGGAAATTCATATATATCACAGTTACTAGTGGGATGAGTGCGTTTTTTGCAAAGTGCATGAATCTTACCCTAAACCAATCAGGGTAAGTATGAAAGATTTTCAGTAGCACAAAACAATCCTTTGTTTCAATAAATTTTAAGCGCACAAATTGTTGAGAAATTATTACCGTTTTCATACTAGCTTGCTTTTGTATTGCAATAAGGGACTTTGTGATTGGAAGACATGAAATAGGCAAGGTTGAATTAATAATATTTGCTAGTATTTCTAAATAAGTAGATGTCAGCAGAGCTGATTTACAGTGGAACTGTAAGTTAGATAGGTAGAGTCAAAAACTGAATGGGTTGATTAGTGAACTAATTCTATCTTGTATATTTCTGCTATTTTTGTTAGCCTTACACTCCCCTTCAAAATCCTGGAAAGCAGCAAGAAGATCACATACAAACTGTATAAATTCTTTTTTTTTTGTTTTTTCGCTGTTCGAGAAACAGAAAACGATGCTTCCTTCCACAGAAAGATTATTTTGTCTTTGTGTTGGTTTTCCATGTCTGGGGATGGGAAAAAAAGTATACACATAGACATTGGAAGACATCTGCCTTTTTTCCCCTTGTCTACAGTGAGGAATAGCACTATGAAAGTTTGATTTAAAGTGAGACACACAGAGGTGTGAGTTCCAACACGTTTATTTTACTCACAAGGAAGCAAAAGCATACACAGTGAATGTCTATGCAATTGCTCACCAGGGCAGTCCCATGAGTTTCATTTATATACTTCTCCGAATGTTATCATGGGAACAGGTATGTGTGTGATGCTCTTACAGAAAAGCAGTTACATGGTGTACTTGTACATGCCTCTAAGTGTGCTTTGGATGACAGACAGCAGACGAGCCACAACAAGGCCTGAGAAGAGGACAGATAGAGACAGAGAGAGACACATTCCTTTAGCTTACTATGAAGAGTGTTGCATAGCTTTAATTTCAGAGAGTATAACTTTATCATTTTTTTTTTATCAATGTATCAGCTTTGGTTAGCAACTGAGTGAGATTCCCTTACCTGTATCTGTCTGCATATGATCACTATGATTTTTAATGTCAGTTATTTTTATATTAATATATTTAGTTCCCAGTCCATGCTCGCAATGAAAAAGTGAATAACAATGAATGAATAAGAATCAAAAAGAATCTGGTCGTCTTGAGTAACTTATACTTAGTTATTTTGAGGCAAAAAGTTTGGATAGTTTCGTTCTGGGAACTAATTAGATTTTACAGCGCAGCCACCCAGTGACCCTGAATTGGATAAGGAACAAAATGATAGGATGGATGGATGATGATGCTATAAATATGTAAATACAAACACTAATGACACTTATGCAAACAATTCTGATAGAATTTTTATCTTACAAATGAATATCTGCTGGAATATGAGATTTTACCCTCTGGTGCATCACTACTACAATACTGTAAGAAGTAGGGCTATTTATAATAGATAGAATACATTATAAATTACATGCTGTATCATCCCTGAAAAATTGAGTACTAAAACTTTTGACTGATTTTGTACAGCCCTCTCAAGTTGTTCTAGTGGATTGGCAAGCACATTGTAAGATGGCAATGAAGTGTAAAACAAAGTGATTTATTTTTAATAGACTTTGTCAGTTTGAGCCTCTAAAACTGCTTTTGGAGTTTGTTAAAAAAAAAGCCTGTGTTACTAAACATGACTCGACTGATGACACTACCAATAATGCTGTGCTTCTGTCTTCAAATCTCCAAAAGTTTGAATCAATAATGAAACAGCGGAGGACCACAAAGTAGATATCATGTCAGTTGTGACCTTGACTTCCTCTTGCCTTCTGTATGTTTACTGAACTGTTGAGATCTGATCCAAAGGCTGATCAAAGACCAAACATTGGAGATGGTTTTAAGGAGGACTTCTGGTTTCAAATTATTCAAGATGATCTATGGGACATTAATGCCACACACAAATTCACTCCTCCTCTATTCCTTTTCCTCCTTTTGCTTTCGCTTGGCTTCCTTGGCAGTGCATCTCTGCAGCATTTCTATTGATTTCTAAGCAATTCACATACTCAGTTTATTGCATCTATTGATGTAGATGAACTGCATATCTGCATGATTATATATAGACTCACTGGCTACTTTATTAGGTACATCTGTTCAACAACTTGTTAATGTTACTATCTAATCAGCCAATCACATGTCAGCATCTCAGTATATATAGGCATATAAACATGGTCAAGAGCATCACAATAGGGGAGAAAGATGATCTAAGCAGCATGGCTTTAGATACCAGTCTATCTGGTCTGAGTATTTCATGAACTGCTCCTCTACTGGAATGTTTCCCATCCAACCATCTCTATGGTTTACAAATAATGGTCTGAAATAGAGAAAATATCCAGTAAGCTTTCTCTGGGTGAAAATGTCCTGTTGATTCCAGAGGTCAGAGGAGAATTGCCAGACTACTTCAAGCTGCTAGGAAGACAACAGTAACTCAAGCAACCACTTGTTACAGCTAAGTTATGCAGAAGATCATCTCTAAATGCACAATATGGTGTAAACAACCTGAAAATATGTTTAGATCCTGCCTTGTATAAACAGGTTAGGGTGCTGGTGGTGGTATGATAGTGTGGG
Organism: Haplochromis burtoni; assembly: GCF_018398535.1. Taxonomy (NCBI): domain Eukaryota; kingdom Metazoa; phylum Chordata; class Actinopteri; order Cichliformes; family Cichlidae; genus Haplochromis; species Haplochromis burtoni. The sequence continues at coordinate 169,834 of NW_024582444.1, forward strand.
GATATTTTTGTGGCACATTTTGAGCTTGTTAGTACTAACTGTGCATCATTTAAACAAATAGTCTGTCTGAGTATTGCTGCTTACCACGTCCATCCCTTTATGGCCATAGTGTACCCATCTTCTGATGGCTGCTTACAGCAGAATAACGTTTTGTGTCACAAGGCTCAGATCACATTAAATTGTTTTTTGAACATGTCACTGATTTCACTGTACTCATATGGCCTCAGTAATCACTAGATCTTAATGCAGTAGAGCACCTTTGGGATGTGGTGGAACAGGAGATGGATGGATGTGCGGCCGACAAATTTGCAGTAACTGTGCGATGCTATCTGGTATATGTGGACCCAAATCTCTGAAGAATGTTCCAGCACCTTGTTGAATCGATGCCATGAAGAATTAAAGCAGTTCAGAAGGCAAAAGGGGGCCAACCTGGTGTTGATAATGTGTACCTAATAAGATGTTATAATAATAAGACTGTTTAGTGTATAATAAAATGCATGAAAACTCCATGGAAACTGCATTTGCAATCGTATGGAAAAACTGTTGAAATGAAAACTTTTTGGGAGTACTGGTACTGGTAAGAGCACCATGAAATTCAGTGTAACTGTCAAATGTATTAGTTATTTACACAGAACTACTGAGCTGACTGAGGCATCTGCTAAATGTGCCTTATTTAACTCTAAGTCTCAGCTGATAAAAAAGTCATTGGGTTCACAGTGTTTTTCGCTCATGAGTTTCTTCTACAGTCACACATCATTGTCTTTTACCACAGATAATTACTCCCATTGCTGCCCTTTATTCTGGTCTTAGCATGATGGATGCCTCTCTCCTTCTACAGACAACAGCACCATTTGGTTTTCTATTCTGCAGTATTGCCACCATAATTCTTAAATCATGTGAGTACAGCCCTGAAATAAGAGAGATGCATCTATAAAAGTGGCATGGGAAATAGCTCAGTGAGCAGCAGGATGGAAAAACATTGAATGCATTAAAAACAGAGAGATAGAAAACAACCCCTAAACACACCATGTTTATCTCTCTCCACAACATAGCATGAATTCAAACATCAGATATGGAAATTACTTCTATAAGTATGCACAGTGTGCCTTTGTTTTCACCATCTTTTTGTTATCATGATGGCAGCAAAAAGACAAGCATTTTTCCCCATTACAGTCTAAATTGGTGCTAGCTGGTGCTACATTGTCAATGCATATATATGAGAAGATCTCAGTGTTGTGTGTATGTATATGAATGGACCAAAGTATTTGCATGTCATTGTACTGGAGAGAGAATCTATGTGTTCAAGAGGATTTTGATTTATTGTGAATGAGGTGATATGTCAGATTTTTGTATGTTCTTCATCTGCTGTTTCAGCATCTGTTTTGTTTTTGTCAAATGCCAGCTAAGTATGCCTCAAACTTAAGGCAGCATATCTATATAGTGTGAAGTACATATTTAGAGAACCAAGATTGAAAACTAATAAGTACTTTTTATGAGCAGTTCAAAAGTTTGGTAGAATGAGAAAGAATGAAATGTCAGCGTGGAGGAAATTTTTGGCAAATATGAAAATCTTTCATCTTTTCGTCTGCGTCTCAAACCAGTTGACATGTTCTGACATGTTCTGCCCATTCCTCCAGTAATTAGCCTGTCTTTAGCCACTCTTGACTCTTAAACTACTACAGCATTCTGCAGTAGCTTTGCAAGACTGTTTATGCATGTCCTAGAAGGTGTTCTTTGGAGAATGATGCCTTCACACACCAGCCTAGAGATAATGACTCTGTTTTACAGGCTTACAAAGTCTACATTTGGAGTCTGGAGGGTAGCAGTTACAGGTCCTGATGCAGTCAAGTTCTGCAAATCAGATGCACTTGATAAGCTGTACTCTACAAAACCAGAATTGTTTGGTAGTTCTGTTCATGGTAGTTTTGGTTTTGCTGGTCTGGAGCATTTAGTTTTGTGCTAACACAATGCCACACTTTTTTTCAAGAGTGGAAGTCCCAGTAAATTCTCCCCAAGGTCAGAGTGTGCAATGCTTACAGAATTTACAAAAAAACCCAAGAAACCTACATCTCAGATGTAGCTCATTTAGCGTGTTACATGTTCATGACAGCAAAATGAGAAAAAAGATTGAACAAGTATGTTTTATTTGGAAAGAAAGAACATAGAAGCACACCTCAGGTTTGCAGTTGCGTCTGAACAAATCCCAAGACTTCTGGAACAACGTCTTTTGGACAGATGATGCCAAAGTTGAAAATGTTTGACCATCATGCAACAGCACCATGGTTGATGAATGCAAAACATGCATGTCACCACAAACACCTCGTGTCAACTGTCAAGTACAGCCATAGGACCTGTGTACCTTGAGTCGTCCATGAACCCCATGTATACCGAAGCATCCTAGAGTCAAATGTGAGTCCATTGGTCTGACAAGAAAAAATTGGGCCAAATTGGGCTATGAAATATGACTGTAATCTCGAGCACATCAACAAATCTACAACAGAATGACTGAAAAAGAAAAGATTCAGGGTGTTGCAGTAGCCCAGTCAAAGTCCAGACCTCAACCTTTCAATGCTGTGGTAAGACCATAAGAGAACTGTACATAAACAAATGCCCATAAACCTCAGTAAACACCATATGAAGATGAGGGGGCCAAAATAAAAAGTCAAACATAAAAAAACCAACAAAAAACTTCAAGGGTACATTTTTTCACAAGGACTGCATAGTCATAGGAAAACTTTCTTTTTCCACATGACTGTAGCTAACAGGTTTATCAGCCTGGACATTGTTGTTTGCATCCAATTGGGACTTTACTGTTTTTGACTTTGTTTTGGGAGTTTTCTTTCCCCATTTGCTGATTCCACTCAGTTTCTACTTTATTGTTTAATTTTTATTCAGGAAATTTATATTTATCAGTAATTTTTCAAAAGAAAAACATTATGGGGTAAAATACTTTTAATCACAGCAGTAACCCTGAACATTTAAAGGCGACAAATTAAGATGAACCCATATCACTGATGCCATAGCCTGATGTCACGAACTGTAATCTTTATCATCCAATCTATAATTTGCAACATATGTCATTGTGAAAGTGTTTCCACTGGTTTTAATGTTTCTCTGAAAGGTGTGCTCTGAGTTCCAGCTCATGAGGCTTTAGATCTTTGTGGATAGTCCATTCAACCAAATGATTAATTACAATGGGAAAAAAGACTGTGATTCTAACCATATGCTAATTATATGATCTATTATTGGTCTCAAATGAGCAGCCTACGTGACAATCCCATTCATTATTATTCTTTTCAAATGGACTAATTACATGATGGCTTTTCCACTTTTTCCCTTCAGTGAAGTCCTGCAGAGAAAATTTCAAAGTTCTTTAATTTATTCCTTACATGCTGCTCCTTGCAATGTTACTTTAATTGATTGGCAGAACAATTGATCACACTTTGTATTAGATGCTTGATCCTTGTGGTATATGTCACTGCTGATACCAAGAGTTCATCCGCAGTCAATACTCGAGGATTACCTGTTCTACCCTCCTGCCATCCAAATAATCTATTTCTCATTTATCCTCTGCCTGTTCACTACTGTATATGTAAACAGATGTCTGCTAAAAGACATGTAAACCACAAGCTGCGATGTATTAATACTTTTAGTCCACACCATTTAAAGGTTGAATCAAATCAATGTTGAAGGGCTCTGTACCTTATCTATAACACTTGTTGCTTCAGCTAAATTTTTCATTCAGACGAAGCTCTTGCACAGGATAACCAGATTTTTCTAGTCATTACTATTGAAAACAAAAGCTTGTCATAGCATGTAAATGCCATCTGAATTTATCATTCCTGCTCTATAATTTATTTCTAGGTGAAATCTGTAAATGAGCACCAGTGGTGATGGAAATGACTTGATCATTTTCACTCAGTGGAGCCGCCAGAGCCTTCATCCGCCATCTCTTTTCACATGAATTGTCTGGCCTGTTATGAAGCAGGAAATATTTATGAATTTGACTTGATAGCTAATAATAATCCTCAAAACAATATGCACATAAACACAAATACAGGGCAGTGAGACAAGGGAAGGAGAGCAGAAAAGGAGACAGGATGCGGGGGGAAAAACAGTATGGTCGAGGAAAAGAAAGATAACAGAGGGAAAGAAATTCCATTATCCACTCTCATGGCAGAAAATAACATCACATCATTTCTGCAGAGAGAGGAGAAGCTCTTGCTAGTGCTGTGGTGTTCATTAGCATTTTCTTACCACAGGAAACAAGCATCAAAATGGACCGGTAAATCACAATATGAGACTCCCAGCAAGACACACAGTAAAACGCAGACAGAGAGGCTGGACCTTACTGACAGAAACAGAAAAGTGTATTTCAAAACACATAATTAAAATAGTAATGAACCAATCAATTCTTTTAATAACTAATTCCTGCTACAGCTTTGGGATTTTCTGTCATTATAATTTTTGCCATAACACATTACATGTGCAATTTTTAAATATTTTAAAGAGAAGAAATTCTTTTTACCTCCGTTGTGAAAGAGAGCTGACAGTGTTGGTGTCACAGTGGAAATCGAAACTACCTATGATTGTTTAATACATCCATCCAGTCACTTAAAACTTAATTTTGAGCAAAGATTATTCCATCAAAGGATGTGGAAGTCAAGCCGAAAATCCTACCTGTGAAAATGTATTCAAATATGTAAAAATGTCCAAGAAAGGATTTAGGTGATACAAAGACTGCATTTCAAGAACTGTAGTCACTACATGTGACTGAGCAGGTTTAATTAGGCACAGAAACAGACACTCAGCTGCAGTCCCAAGTACACTCTTTCCCTCTGTGACCACTTCTCTTGCTACTAATACTAATTAAGTGATGTTTCAATTATTTCTATACTAATTCTGTTTGCTCAGCTGCAAACATGGTGCTGAAAGTTCAAATTGTCTCTCTGTGTGCCTCTCTGTCAAATTAAATACACTTTAGTGGGACGACTGGATAGCTGAGTGCCTTGGGTGGACATTAAAATGCTCTGAAAAGAGTTGCCAGTGTGATTCCCAGATAGCTAAAATGTGTTCAGTGTGTGTTTTCTCTTATTTCTAATCATTAATGAAAATATAAAATACTGAAAAGATAATCTCAGAAAACACATTAAGTCAAAAGCATTTGTCGATTTAGGTCCATCGTTGTTTGGACGATGAAACAGTTTTTGTCTCTTTAAACCAACATGGTGGATTTTAAACCAAACGGTCAAGTTTCAGTTTATGTTCAGACTTTCAGCTTAATTAAAGAGACTTAACAAAAGTTTTGCATTAACATTTTATGATTTGGAGGCATTTTTATACGCAGTCTCAAAAGTAATTGGACAATTGACTGAAAAGCAGTTTCCCAAAGCAAGAAAATGTCACAGAATCTTAGCCCAGCAGAGTGTCTTTTCAGTCAATAAATACAATATGCAATAATGACCCACAAATATTAAGCTACTGGCCTGGCAGAGGATTTTAAGGGAGATGCATTTGGTGATGTCCACTGGTTCTAGACTTAAGGCATTGATTGATTGTAAAATAAAATGCAAAAGCATTAAAACAAGCCTTTTATCTTTTGTAGCCTGTTTAAAATTTGGGGACTATGATAAAAAATATTTTTAAAACTTGTCAATAAACTTTGTGAACATGAAGTTTTATGCAAGTTTGCGGTTAAATCTATTTTTTCTTTATAAAGAACTTCTAGTTTCTAGTAATTCCATTGCATATATCCCTCATTTACTATTTGTTAAGCCATTACACTCTAGCAGCAGTTCTATACTTTCTGTGGTGGGGTTAAGGATATTAATTCAATTTTGTTTGTCAAAATGCAAAAAAATAATTATAATACTAAGATTATGGATTCAAAGATATTTAAATACTGTTTGGTAGCCATAACTAACAGCCACTGTAACCTGACTATGTTTATGTAATTAACTTATCTTGCTTTCTCCTTTGTTTCGGTCATAAATACGATGGACACTAGAGTCAATGCCTCAATGAAATGTAACTGTGTGCTGAAGTAAGCTGCTCCAGTCTGCAATGCAACCCAGCAAGAATCACTATGGCAACCATTACCTGCACCTGGACCTGTTGACATCCAAGCAGCGTGACAAAGCCCACTATAATAACTAGGGTTACGTTGAATAACATTTAACAGTGACTTGTGACATTACTGCCATTAAAAAAGTACATTTCCTTACAATATAATATTACCCAACTGAGTAAGGTATTTTTTTGTACTTTTGTGTTACTGAAAATGAACACTTTTTATGCTTTCTGGTTACATTGTCTGGAAGGCATTACACTACTGCACACTTACCTATAAATGTATTGACTCTACCTGATTGCATGGACTGTTGATACTGCCAGCATGTCGTCCACCACATAATCAAGAGCACCCTCATTAGTTTCCCTTGAAGTGACAGCTTTCGCTGAACTATATCCTTGCTGTTGCCATTTCAAAGCTGTATCACCAACATCATTCTCCTCAGTCAGCTGCCACCTGCTTAGCTTGCAGGTGCTTCTTCATCTTTGAAGTAGAGCTCTTCGCAGCAGACAGACACTTATCACACTGGCTCAATTTGTATTGTGTATTGTGCCACTGTGATATTGTTGTTATTCTTTTCATGTGAGTACTTCCATGACGCAATGACTTCTCTCTGTCATTTTTGCTAGCTGGGGTACACGTGCACTGACACATGTGCAAGATAGGATACCTTCCACTACTGGACACCTGCTTTCCAAGGAGTTGAGGGGAAATTGTATCACCAAGTGAGTGTCACCGGCCAGAAAGAAGACACAGTTTGATGATGTAGATTGAGAGTCAGAGCAAGACATAATAAAAAGGAGTGAGTAAGATAGGATATAAGATACAGAACAATATAGTAAGCAGAGAGAAAGAGCTATAGAATATAGAGGAAAGAAAATAAATTGTTAAAGAACGAGAGAAAGAGAAGGGAGAGAGCGAGAGCGAGTCAAAGGCCAGTATCTTCAGAACAGCTGAGCAGCAGGTTAAGACAGAGGCAGCCTTCTGAGACTGAATGTGTTCTCCAGCTCTGGTGCCCTCGCCGCCTGCTGTGTCGGCCCACACAATGAGTGCCTGGTCAACCATAACGTTCTTCATCTGAACACACACAAACACACATACACACACAAAGTTCACACGGTTGTAGAAAAAGACTTCACTGCTTCTCTGACTTACAAGTTACCTCCAGCTTCTACCATGATGAAAATAAGTGTAGGCCTTTGTTCAGACCCAGGGGGACTGGTGTTTCTCTCCTTTCACCCTTCTTTCTTTTTTCCTCTTTTTCTTTTCCCAGTGTCTGCTCTGATTTGTTCTCATTTATTTCACTCCCTGTCTCTACTTCAATTATCTGTTCATTGTTTCTCAACTCCAATCACTGCTTCTTTGGTTGCAGCAACAATAAACTGTGAGCAGAAACATCACCGTATCATTACATTCAACTTCAAGTCACTCCAAAGGTGTAATTATGTGCGCACAATGCGTGACCACTCTGGAGCAAACCCACTTGAGACTCATAAGCCTGTCATGATTAACTTCAGGGCTCCCTTATTGTGAGGCAACACTGTTATCACAAACTATTATACAAAATACGTGGTTGTTCTTGGTGTGCATTGGTCTTCACACAATGAAGGTACACTCAGCTTATTTGCTTAAAACTTCTTTTAAATATTTAAGGACATGTTTTATAGAATTTTTTTTATCATATCAGTTAATTCAGTTTTGATCTATAACTAGACTGAGGACTGTTGAATGCACTGGCTGGGTGCGGGGAGGAGCGTTAAGTCTTCAGAGTGAGTGCATTTTTCAGGATGATTGATAATGAGAATAATATTCCAAAATCATCTAATTTTGAGTGTGTGTGCGTTTCGAGCTGTGACCATATTTATAAGCTTTGTTGAGTCTCTCATTCCTACGGGCCCGCGCTTGGTTAAATACAACTACAACCACTTCACTGACTTCCAAGACACCAACATTAAAATGTAGCAGTCGACCTTATCGCTTGATGCTTAATTCAGGTGTGTATGCAAATCTTTGTCCATTGCACGTATATTGCACTGCATTTGTGATGCTAGGCCTGGCTGCACGCTCTCTTTCTAGGTGAGATTATGCAGCCTGTATCCCCATATGGGTCGGCCCTGCCCCAGAAAAACAATGTGAAAAGGCCAGTGCATATCAGCAGTTTGGTAAACAACCTCCTAATTAGACTCATTGATTACACACACCTGGCTCAGCCACCCGTGAGATAACAGTGCCTGAGGGGTGGGCCAACATTCTGTCAATCCAAAAGCTTTCATACTGTAGTTTCTGATATAATGCAACATCTTAGAGGATGAGGAACACCGAAAGGGAGATGTGTGTCTGTATTGTTTTCATAAGGGTATATTCAAATCTCTGTTTGATCACAAACACATTTATTCTTTGAGGATAACCAAAAGGGAAGGGCAGCAGTTATTAGTTATCCAACTACATAACCTCCAATTATACTTTCCAGTGGAGATTAAAAACCAAAAGTACCATTTTTTATTGTGCTTTTCTACTCTTTGCCTTTAAGCACTTTTTCTAGCATACTCACACACACACACACACACATGCCGATGAACATATCAGTGGCAATTTGGGGTTCATTATCTTGGCCAAGGACACTTTGGCATGGGGATTGCAAGAGCCGGGGATGAAACCATTGACCTTCCAATTAATAGACAACCAGCTCTGCCTCCTGAGCTACAGCAGAGGCTACTAACTGTTCAAAAGGAATTATAAAACACCCACTTTTTTTTCCAGTCATGGTGTGCAAATTATGCGTTTGCACTAAAATGCTTTTTTTTTTTTCTTGCCAAGCTAATCTGTGCCCCACATTAGAATTTTAGAGTTTTAAGTAGGTGAGTTTGCATCCACTGTCAAATACACGGACAATTGCAGGGAAAGGCCAAGCTTTTAACTATTTTATTAGCATGAAATGCCAGTATCTTTTTTATACTGTACATAAATGATGAAAAAACCAAGGGATGTGGCTCATACAGTAGCGAGTTTTTAGTTACAATATAAGCTCATCCTAAAGCATACTCTGCTTCTTTTTTGATCATGTTGACAAACATGTTGTATTCAGTGGAATCATATTCATCAGTAAGTGTTTTACTAAGGCCATGGCATTGTGGTAACCTAGTTTTGTTCACGTCACAGTATAACACAAAGAAGGTTAACATTCAGAGATATCAGCGATATGTCTTCCCAGTAATGAATCATAAATCACTGTCAATCAATTTCAACTGCTTTGGAGTAAGTGCAAATTACCAAAAGTGGACTGGAGAGGCAAGGCCAAGACAACAAGACCCCCAAAAGGGGTTTTTGCAGGTAGTGGCCACAGACCATTGCTCTCTTTTCAGTTCTCCAGACTAATTTTTCTCTAGTTTTGCTTTTTGCTTGTGTCACTGTTTTCTAGACTGAAATGGTACCTATAACTCATTAAGGTTGCACAAGTAATCCAGGAGATGGGCCATTACATGAGGAGACCTTAACAGGACGTAAAAAGGTCTCAACCCAGCAGCAGCAGCACCAGTAACAGGAGGAGTGCTGCCAGTACCCTACAAAATAACCTCGACAGGTCATGTGCATCTTCATGCTTTGTAACTAGACTGGTTGATTATAGTCATCCCTCGGCTGTTAACCATTATATCAGATTTGTGGAAAAATAAAATATATTTCAACTTGTTATTATAAATAATCAACTCTTTACTATAAATGCCAGAACCCATCAAGTTTTTTCACAGCATGCAGAAAAAGCTACACACATATTTGACATTGTAAGGATTTACTCAATTTTACAAGGCAAATACATTACAGTATAATAAGCTTATAATAATCTTTGAGATGTTTAATTTTAAAAGACAGGAATCCAGGCAAGATATTAATCTGACCTCCCACTGATATACAGCAAAGGGTGCGTATTTGGATATCTTCTTAGACAGCAGTTGGCTCAAGTTATTATCTTTCTCATCAGGGATTAGTAGCTAAATGTCCCTGGGAAAAAAGGGGCTCTATAGAAATACAGGACACTAAAATCTAATGTCCTTTGGTCAGAAATGCTTCATTTTTTAATGTAAGTGAATTAATGCATCGATCGGCATTTACAGTTCATTGGTTTGTATGTGAATACCTGAGTGAATGCATGTGTGCATGCAACACACACACACACACACACACACACACACACACACACACACACACACACACACACACACAGGTCACATATGTCTTATACTCATAACTAGGACATTGTTGTTGTTATACTATAGATAGGTAGCTAGGCTACTGCCCTGAAGCTAGCAGTAGTATAGAATAGTGTCACAGGAGGTAAAAGTTACCCATATGAAACAAGTCACAGTTATATTGATGAGTGCCTTCGGGAAGAACACGTCTTTGTTTCTCTCAGAGTTCAGATTTTTGAAGAGCAAGTATGGCTGCCTTCCAATCCAGTCTGCCATTTAGGTTGCAGTGCTTGCAGAAAATCTAATAGGCCTTTCCTGTCAGGTTAAGACTTTTTAAAATATATGTAGGTTTTTCCAGAATTAAATATATATATACACACACAGAGACACACATAAATGTGTATTTTTTATGAATGCTTTAATTCCATAGAGGCAGATCTGTCTTTCCACCCTTTCCTGGAAAAACATAATTACACATGACCTTGGCACTTTTGTGTAAACCATACACAGTACAGAAGATGGACATGTTATTGTGATATCTCTCATTGATTGCTCATTTTTCTCAAGATAAATCATTTCGCCCTTAAAAAATGGGGAGGGTGTGACTAGGAAATCATACACTCATTGGCTAACAGCTTATGACTGACGATTCACTGGCCAACAAGCATGAGGTTTTATACCATAGATATTTAATTTTTAACAATAGTATGACCAAGATTTATAAAGCAGGCCTAATTTTTTACTTAGTATGACCCAAAATAAGTGACTTAGCCCATCAACTCTGCAGGAAAGTGCTTACAGAGGTCAAGACATTCCCTAATACTTCTACAGGACGAGAAATCTTAACCACAGCTGTAACCATAACTATTGGTGGCCTGCATTTAGAATGCAGGTCTAAAGTGCTTAAGCCTATATAGGCTTAATTTTTCTGACCCAGAATCTATTTCGGTGTTTTATACCATCTAGGGTCTAAACTGAATTCACCCTTGTGACTAAGGCTACGTTCACACTGCAGGTCTTAATGCTCAATTCCGATTTTTTGATCAAATCTGATTTTTTGTCTGCTCGTTCACACTACAAATAAAATGCGACAGCAAACGCGCTCTAGTGTGAACGCTCAAAGCGGCCCGCATGCGCAAAAGAAGACGTCACACACAACGCGCTCTGTTTAGACCCAGAGCAAACAGTATTGTTTGACTGTTTCAGACTTTACGTTTCCCAATTTTGCTTTAAGTTATAAAGTTATTTTGTTATTTACATATGGCCTAATAATGATCCTTATTGCTGTTTTAGAGAGGAGCGGTGCTTCAAAGGATAGTTGCAGATTTCTGTCAGAATCTGCAGATTATACAGTACAAATAAAATGTTCACGTTTCTCCAACGTTGTCTTCCCAACAGTTTCACTAACATCTACACTGGATGGCCAGGAAGCGTTCACGATGTCTTCTCCGGCGCTGATAATTGGCGTCTGTCTTGTGTCAGTGACGTAAAAGACGGATTTAATGCGACATGACCTTCAAACAGCAGTCGCTTTCTAAAACATCGGATATGTATCGGATTCAGTACCACATACGAAAGTGACCCAGATCGGATTTGAAAATATCGGATTTGTGCCGTTCACACTGTCATACCATGATCGGATATGGGTCGCATAGGGTCAAAAAAATCGGATTTGATGCGCTTTCGCCTGCAGTGTGAACGTAGCCTTATTTTCCTTTAATCTACAGGTTGTGTTTATTCACAAAATTTTAATCCTACAAAGACATCCATCGCACTATAGAGATGGCAAGTCATAATATTTCCTCTGCTTTATTTCACTGTCCATAATCATCAAAGATATTACATTGCCTCATCACTTTATAATGCATTAGCTCCACAGTTTCCTCCTCCTCTCTGCAATCTCATTATGAAAGCTAAAATAGCCATTGCACATGCCTTCAAAGCATGTATCAGCCATCAGTTTTGCCTCACAACTACTCAATCATGTAATTGAATATCAAGTCTACTGGGCTTTCATAACTGACTGACCCTCTGAACACACATCATTGCACACCCAATTGCAACTGTGGAAGCAGACACGTGCAGATGCATTTAGTTGGCTGCCTGATGCTCTTATCCACGGTAGCTTATAGTGAGTGTTCAGTGTCTTGCTTAAAAGCCACATGAGAAAGACGACATGAAATCACACAGGAGAAAGAGCAGGATAAAGTTGAACAGTTTTTCCCACATAGGCCTTTGATCTATAGATAGAAAAGTCTAGATAACTGGACACCATAATACCACCAACAAAATAAAAATACATACAAACAGTTTCATTATCATCAGTAACATCAAAATCATAAATAGATTTGACATTTTAAAACTATCTAAGGTTCAAATGAGTGTATGGCGTTTTTGGCTTGCAAATGTAATCTCTGGATGAACCACAAGGATACAACTATCATATAGTTTGCTTTAAAATAAACTTGTGTACACATTATGACAATATGATTTCTATATCATTTTAAACAACTGAGAGTGCTAGTTAATATTTGTGTTTTAATGTAAATATTAAAAACTGAGAAAATATTGAATCTCAATTTGCAAATTCACTTCATGTATATCTGACATGACGGATTTACATTGCCCATCTAAGCATAGTTTAGTCTTGTACATTTAATATAATCTTTAAGACTATTCAAGAATGAGTCAAAATGAGTAAAATGACTCATTTTGAAATAAAAATAATTGTGTTTTTGCAAGCTCCACCCCCTGGGAAGCACTCTGGTGAATTCACAATGAAGCTCTATGTTGGACGAGCGCTCTGTGACTGTGGTGCTTATGGTCAGATTTAGGTTACATCAAGTGTAGCAGAGTTGTATCTGCATTTAAGGTGCTTAGATTCATTCACTGAATTCTAACTTTATACCAACTGTATACTGTCTAATTTAAAGATAATATAAACTTAACAGTTTCAGTGTAATGGATCAACATCACCCACGATAGCTTGTGAAAGTGCATACTGTACATATATGGCAGTTCGTCTTGTAACCGGAAGGTTGCCGGTTCAAGCCCCGGCTCGGACAGTCTCGGTCGTTGTGTCCTTGGGCAAGACACTTCACCTACGCCTGTTGGCCAGAGGGGCCGATGGCGGATATGGCAGCCTCGCTTCTGTCAGTCTGCCCCAGGGCACCTGTGGCTACAACTGTAGCTTGCCTCCACCAGTGTGTGAATGTAGATGAGAATAGTGGAGGTTGTAACTGCATAGGTGAAAAATTATTTAAGTGACCGGAAACAATTTGTGAAGCTGGGTGTCCATTCCTCATCATGCTTGGACATTGCTTGTGGTGTTCCACAAGGCTCTGTACTGGGTCCAAAATTATTTATTATTTATATAAATGATATTTGTAAGGCATCTGATATATTAAAATTAGTATTATTTGCAGATGACACAAATATTTTTTGTTCTGGGGGGAATCTAAAGGAGCTGCTGGATACAATTACTTCAGAAATGTGCAAAATTAAAAAATGGTTTACAGGAACACAACTATCACTAAATCTAAGTAAAACTAAAATTTCTTATTTGGGAATTCCCATAGAAACTGCACAAGTGCAATTCATATAGATGTGTGTGGAAATTGAAAGAGTTACTTGAACAAAGTTATTTGGTGTGATATATAGATGATAAAATTAACTGGGAGTCTCATATAAATCATATACATAACAAAATTTCAAGAAGTTGTCTCAATCTTGAGTAAAGTAAGACACATTCTGGACCACAAATGCACTTCCACATTCTTATTGTTCCTGATCTGCACGCGTATTTGAATTACTGTGCAGAGGTTGGGTGTGCAATACTTAACAAATGTTCGCTATCATCAATCTTTATATTACAAAAAAGGGCCATAAGGATAATCCATAAAACTGGTTACAGAGATCATACAAATCCACTATTCTTAAAATCAAAAATTCTAAAATTCACAGATCTGGTTCATTTTCTCACTGCACAAATTATATATAAAGCAATAAATAACCTGCTTCCTGACAATATTCTAAAAATGTTTTCTAAAAGGGAACGGGGATACAATTTGAGGGGGGAATTAAATTTAAAACATCCTCGTATCCGTACAACATTAAAAAGTTTTTGCATCTCTGTGTGTGGAGTGAAGCTGTGGAACAGACTAAGTAAAGATATGAAGCAATGTCCAAGCATGGCGCAGTTTAAAAAGCGGTTTAAGGATATGGTTTTTACAGGGTACAGGGAAAGGTAGAGATTTGATAGGGTGTTCTTGTCTAATATTTTCATGTGTGTGCGGGTGCACGGGTATGTTGGTATGGGTATATATATATTTTTGTAGGTTGTGTATCCTTGAGGTGTTATGGGTTATGAAAATGTGTATATGTGCGTATGTGTATATACGTATGTATGGATAGATAGAAACATATATGTATATATATTAAAAAAAAAAATTCACATGACATATAATGTAATTGCAAGGAGGTATTTCTGTAGTGGAAAAGGGGTGGGATTAAATAAGCTTATGCTTCTTCCTGCTCCTTTTTGAACATGAAAGTTATTTGTAGTTGTGGTTGCTCGTTTTCCTTTTGTTTTGCTTTGTTCATTTGTCACTTTCAATTCTATGTTGTTGTACTTTTTCAACATGTTCAAAATAAAGATTCAATCAATGTGAGAGTGAATGACTAGTGGAATTGTACAGAGCTTTGAGGGCCCCGAAAAGCGCTATATAAATGCAAGCATTATAGATAGATAGATAGATAGATAGATAGATAGATAGATAGATAGATAGATAGATAGATAGATAGATAGATAGATAGATAGATAGATAGATAGATAGATAGATAGATAGATATGGTAATCAACAAATACACCCTGCTGGTCATCACATAACCTGCTGGGATAATAAGATGGCCAAAGTTAGAAGTCACTGACAACCTTACTAAATTAAATTACCATGTGTAGGGATGGGTATTGAAACCCGGTTCTTGTTGAGAACCGGTTCCCACTGTTTCAATTCCTTGGAATTGTTTGCCATTTTTCCCTTATCGATTCCAGTCGCCCCGAATGACATCGCCACGTTGCGGAGCGTCATTTACCTGACATTTACCGCCTAAGCGGCTCAAACGCTCAAACGTTTGGTTATACTTTACGAGAATGGCTGACAACAGGGCAACTTGCAAAGTAGATATTTCATTTAAGGGAGGAAACACTACGAATATGCAAAAGCATTTGCTCACAAAACACGCGATGACCTTTAAATGAATGTCGTGTTTTAAATTCCGCTCTGGACTCGTGAATCTCAAGCCAGCAGCAGCGGTAACGTTTGCACGTCCTCTCCCGTTAATGCGGCAGGTAAATAATCAACTAACAGTGCATATTATGTTAGCACGATCTGCCTTATTACAAAACCTGCCATTACTGTGCATTTAGGTGACCATGATGAGAGAGACAGACAGAGCCTGGCTGGCTCAGATACTGGCAGTTTTCGCTGCAGTCTACCGGTAGCGTCTCCTTTCAGGCCAAGATAGACGAATGTCACCGAGCAGTGACTAAGTTTGTGGTAAAAGGCTTGCACCCATTTGCCACAGCAGATGCCCCCGATTTTCGGTAAGTGAATGTGTTTAATTGTAGGCAGTGACAGTGCTGGATATTCTTGTGTAATTGCTACAGAATAATTTATGTTATACTATTGCTACAGAAGAATATTTATTTTATTATTTTACATTAACAATTTCTTTCCTGGGGACCCTGTGACACCCGATTGAAGAGCCGTAGGCTGTGGATCTCTCCCAAATGTCTGTCTTGTTCAAAGAGAAGATATAAAACAAAGTTCTAAGCTAATCGACATTAGTGTTCTCCTTTTTTAAAAATAAGAATCGATAAGAGAATCGATAAAGAATCGAATCGTTAAACAGAATCGAAAATGGAATCGGAATCGTGAAAATCTTATCAATACCCATCCCTAACCATGTGAGGAGGATTTCACCCCAAATCCAGCACCCTGAGACTGTACACTAAGCAGAAGGATAGAAACCCAGGACTAGTGAGAATCAGAAGCATGATACGGGATGAAACAACAAAGATCCATGAGTACAATACAAAAACGGTCAAGGAGCAAGAACAGGAACCATTATGGGAGGACAGGCCCCTGCACAGCAGACAGAGGAAATGGCTGAGATAAAGAAAATGACTGGACAGATTTGGCATTCGTTTGTTCCTTATACATTAAAGCAGTCCATATCAGATGTCTGTATAGCTGCAGTATATTTGTCTGATCTTAAACTGTCCCCTTATGGGCCGTGTAATATTTGATCTTTCTTCTATGGTCCAGCTTCTCTGCCTGAAACCCCCATGCTGTATGCTGCCCCCTGCACGAAGCCTCCAACATTACACTATGCACAGTCAGCTGTAAGTGTAATTAATTTCTCATTAGTGTGGGCAATAATAACTCTTGCTTGCCCTTTCTCCCTCATGCTTCCGCTCTCACCCTCTCCCTGCATATGTATTCCCCCCACACCTTGCCACACCTCCCTCATTTTTGCAACGCCACCGATTCCATGCTGAGGGGGACTCATGTGTGTACTCACATTTGTGGAAAAAAAAACACGCAAACAAACAGCAATTAGCTTCCTGTTGACATGGAGAATAGTAGACTCATCTCCTGCAAATTACCACTCACTGAGGAATAGGCAAGTGGGGCTTTTATTTTAGGTGTTTTTAATGACCCACCTACATGGAAGCTAATCATGAAACTACACACACAGGAAAAAAAAGCATCCACAGTAAGTAAGGCACCTCAATAAAATTGCTATCCTAATTGCAATCATTTTAAACTACTTGTAAAAGCTTATTAACTTAATGTTACTTGTAATTATTCTTCTTGGACCACTAAGTATCTTGCTTAAAGTCAGCATTACTGAACAACTTAAATTCACTTATTTGTTATCAGCAGAATAACAAGTTAGGCTGTAACGCCTTATTATTTAGGGTCAATGATAGTGCCTACACATTTATCACTATTTTCTTTCATTTGCTAAACCACACGCTGTCTCCTCATGTCTGGGGCAAACTCTGTAATCAGTTAAATAACTTACTGATGACCGAGTTCTTTCTCGCAGAAGAAGGGTTTACTTGTGTGAAGAAATATCAATTTTCTGGCAATCTTTAAACATTTATGCTTCAATACCATGACATTTGGAGCAGAAGAGCATGAAATGCTGTTCTTCCTGTGTTTCGCAGGCTAATGTGCCTCTCTCTCTCTCAATGCACATAATCCATCTACTGCATATTTTAGCTCTTTTTCTCTTCCTTCAGTTTCCTTCCTTCATCCTTACTGGTGTGAGTCCTTCTGTCCCTCGCTCCAACTGCAGTAATATGTCAGATAAAAGTTAGACTTTGATCGCTCTTTGACTTCGAGCACAGCTGTGCCCCTCACTTTTCATCTAATAGATTTACCATTTCACCACAGTCCAATTTCAAATCAGCTCAGAGCTTCTTTTCCACTCGTTCATTATGCATCACTGAAAGTTGAGAACTTTTGGGCTTCCTCTTGAATACCAAGTAGTGTCACAATGAAGCAACTCATTAAATACAACTTTTCACTTTGAAAGAGCAACATTTTTGTAGTGACACATTTTGAATTTGGTTGTAAATAACACTTTAGCTGTGAATTCATTAGATGCTAAGTGTGTTAGAATAGAGAATTAAGTAGTGAAACGCGAAAGAGAATGTTGAATCAGCATTTCTGTGTCACTTATCACAGCAGCCTCTATCCGTGTGAACACACCCGAGCTGAACTCCAGGAAAATGCGTGGTTTTAGAGGACCATAAAATCTGTTTTAACCAACTTCAAACATTTTCAGTGGGATGCTACAGTTAAACATGTAAACTTGCTGCATTTTGATATAGAAATGAATAAATTGTGAGTTAATAATTACCCAAACATGGATAGCTTTAAAAAAAAATCCACATAGGCACAAGTAAAAATTTGTGGATTCCATTTTTTTTCTAAAGGCTGTCCACAATAAGAGTGAAAAAAATCCAAAACTTTTACCATATGATCCTCAAGACTTTCATATATGGCAAACGAAGGAAAAGATAGAAGGTGTCTAAGGGGAGGCAATGAAACAGTGTAGGGTCCATCACATCTGAGCTGCTTTTATCCCAATTAAAAGTGGTACTAACGTGCACCCACGCTACACAAAGTTGAGAATGCTAAATAATTTAACACCTTGCCTACTGTTATCATTTATTGATGAAATGCAGAAACATTCCCCATTATAAAGCCCAACCTTTGATATTACAGTGAAATGCTTTCAATCACTGTGTGCTCTCTTTAATTGGGTAAACAATACTGAGGCTTATTACAAGAAAGATCAGCCTATTAGAGGGACAAGGAATTAACCTGACATCGTTACCATTTCTTTTTCGCTTTGTACTTATAAAGACTGAACACATAACACAATCATATGTGAAATCTTGCATTAAAGGATGAGCATGTGTCAATCAACCAAGGGAAAAGTAGAAAATAAGATCTTACAGGTGTGACTCTCGGATGATAATGACTCTTTGTTCCTCCCTCCCTTCATTATGTAGACTTACATGTGTAGGAATCCTTAAAAATGCTCTTATTGCTGGTTTATTATATGCTCCTGTCACTGAGTTTCTTAGCATATATATTATACATCCACCTCTCATTTTCTTGTTTGTCTTGTACTCTTGTTTCCTTACTCAAGCTTTTCCAGCTATTATTCCCCAGTTTTTGTGTTTCTGTTGCTTTGCTTGTATTTTCTCATGTGACCTTTGCTGTTTGAATGCTCTGCATTTAGCTCTGTTTGGTATGACCACTGCTTGTTTTTGATTAACTATAAGATTTCAGATTTTACACAGCCTCCATGTGTCCTGCACTTGGGCCCTCTCCTGTAGTGTGTTCGTCACACTACATAAACAAAAAGAACAACACATGCTCATGAATGCCAATGCATACATTTACATACATATATCCCTGTTTACACATTTATCAATGCAAATTATAAGATAAAAGTAGCTCCTGAGCTATAAATCAGTCAGAACAGTTCTTTGAAGCAACAATCAAGTTTAGCATCTCCTTTTTTCCATTTCCCCCCTTTCCTTTGGATCCTACAAAGCTAAGCTAAGAGCACACCTTCACCCTGTGGGGAAAGGCTCATCAACCCAATAGCTGCAATCAGAATATTCTTTGTTACTGAGAAAATCTTGGAGCTAATTGTGTAATCTTCTGTGTTGCATGTTGAATTTGCAAACAATGGAGAACACTGCGTTCTGCTCACAGCTGATCTCTGGGGACTGTTCTTACAATAACCATTGCTGTCTTGTGGCTAATGGAACGAATAAAAGATGCATTAAAGAGGTTGTGGGAAGAAAAGAGAGAAGGAAAGGAAAGTTACAAGTGCTGGAGAAACAAAAACGAACAGCAGTTGAGTGTAGTCTCCAGCATACTTGATCAGTACAGGTCCGAAATCAGGGAGGGGTTGGAAAATGCCAGTATGGGCATGATCGATTGCGGCTTTATCGCCAGGAAACCAAACGGAGAGAGAGAGAGGAAAGCATCCTCTGACTACATTTGTAACTATGAGACTCTAAAAAGCAGAACTGCCATATAAATGTTGCCTCAACCAGAAAGGAGTGATTGATTTTAAACAAAAAGAGAAACCCAAGGTGCTCTGAACTTTCTACCCAAAAGTATAAGAGTACTTCTTTTTACTAACGTAAGCAGCACACAGTCTATATTGAGTCCCCAAGCTATATTTTTTTAATTTGACATTTTCCTTTTCTGGCAGTTTCACTTTACAAAGCCTCTCTGAACAGTCAGTTTTCATCTGTGTTCTCAAGGACTGATTCTCTGAGTCAAAGAATTAGTAAATAGAATGACACAATTTATTTCATTACAAAATGACCTGTCAGTGTAATCATTTCTCGTTGTCAATGGTGAACGGTTAGGAGATTTTAGATTCACATTGCATTGCCACAGTGTTGACATGTAATTCAACATTCCTGCTTATTTGATTTGAGCCTCGGCAATACCTGCCCCCTCTCCTACACCAAAAGCCACAGTCTGGTTGTACATAGACTGCACACCACCAGCCTCTCAGCAATATAACTCTTGCTTTTTGTCTCTTCTGTAAAAATTTACTGACACTATGTGCAGCACAAAATCTAATTACGGTTGTTAGTGGCGTTATGGAAAAAAGGAAAGTTATTGGCTTATATCTTCATTAAAGCAATGAAAACAAAGTGTGTTTGTTTGGCTGCACTGTCTACATATATACAAACTGGTTTTCCGATGCATTTCTCAGCAGTATCTGAAAACCCATATTATAAACAGGAACCACAGGTGTTGACAGATCTGTCAGAAGTATCATCTTTTCTTTTTTTAGAAAAATAACATGGTTTTTGAGGCCTTCACATAGCAGTTGGCAACACAGCAGATGTTGCCACTATGTTACAGTTCAAGAGCTTTAAAAAAATTCACACGGAACAGTTTTAAGGAATAGAATTTGAAAGCATATTGTAATAAAAAGTAGGAAACTGATTTAGGAATACTCCTTAGAAAGACATCATGTAGTCAACAACTGCAAAATCTCAGATGTGATTCCAGGTTTCTGGTGTTTGTCCAGGAACTGACAGCAAAATGATCTTGTATGCTGTCTGCTAGTCATTTTGCATGTACACGGTGACGCTGCCACAGCTCAAGTTACTTGAAAAAAGTAATTAGTTACTAATTAGTGATTACTTCTCCAATAAAGTAATCCCGTTACTTTACTGATTACTTATTTTCAAAAGTAATTGTTACTTAGTTACTTTTCAAAAACACGATGCATAACCTGAATATGTTATAAAGCAATAGACCTTTCAGCCCAATTCTTTTTTTATGCATAATCCATCATATAAAAGTGAATCAAATGGAAAACCTCTTTCTAAAAATTGTTTTATTAGTTTTCCTTTTAATTTTATGCACATTGCATCAAGCAAAAATTTAATTATATGCAACTGTCTTTGACATTTAAACCTATTTTCTGCATAGTCCAGTATATAAAATAAAATAATGTTTTGTGTTTTTGTGTCAGTGGGGAGATTCGGGGGTTTCTCATTCCTGTGGCGGCTTGCAAGGTGCTTGCTCAGATTTAAGGTTTAATTTTTCTTTCTTAAGTTTTCTTCCCACGCAGAGTGTATAGCGGACGCTAATGTTTTTGTCACTTTTCACGGAATAAAACATAAAGTAATGTAAGTGCGTCCATGCTTTAAACGCTGCACGGTCATACTCTCTCCCGCACTCCATATTATCCATTGTTGATCTACACACGTCTGTTGCTGCCGCGGACGTCGCACGTCATTGTCATGAGACACTCTCACTTACAAAATCATGGCAGTTTAGTAATGCAGTACCACAGCGTGTTAATTGGAAAGTAACAGTAATCTAATTACTTTTTGGCAATAGTAATCCCTTACATTACTTGCTACTTGAAAAAAGTTATTGGATTACAGTAACAAGCTACTTGTAATGCGTTACTGCCCATCTCTGCTTACAACAACCCTGGTATATGAGAAAAACTCAAAACTGGGGACAAATTAATTGCAGTTTTTCCAAAAAAGTCTCATCTCCTATAATCTATGAATCTCTGCGGTTCTGTTCTAAGCCATTAAAATGGAAAATAAAAAGAAATAAATTAAAATGGAAATAAAAACTGACACAATTTTAACATTGTGTCTTTGATCCAGCAGTGGCGTGCCAAACAATACAGTCTAAAATGGCACCAAAGCACATTTTGTGAGAGCGGATTTGATATCACTTGTCATCCAGTGTCTTTTGCAACAGCAAGAACAGCAAGTGTAAATTGGGAATTATTGAGAGGTAGCCATACATTTACGATGGCCTTGTTTTTATTAGGATAACATTAGGATCTTTCTTTTATGCTTTTATGCTTTTCTGTTGTTTTTATGTCACTAACCTGGGCAGCACAAGGCTTGGTGATTAGCACTGTTGTTCAGCTCCACCACCTGGCCAGACCCTTGCTGTGTGCATGTTCTTCCTGCGTCTGTCTGGGTTCTCTCCAGGTACTCCAGCTTCCTTCCTCAGTCCAAAGACATGCAGCTAGTGGGGTTAGGTTAATTGGTGAATCTAAATTGCCCATATTTGTGAATATGAGCGTGAATGGCTGACTGTCTCTCTCAGCCCATGCCCTGCAACCTGTCCAGGATATACCCTACAGCTGCCCCTCCCACAATCCTGACAACGATACGTGGAAGAAAATGGACAGATGGATGTTATGCACCTAAAGGGGTCCAAAAAGTCCTGAGATGAGCTAAAGCTTCCTGTTAGAGGCTACATTTACTCAAGTTTAAAACAAACCTATTTCCCTCTCACACCCTATGACAATATGACAATACGCTGAAAGGCTGTTAAGGACTACTTCCCTGTCCAATGATCCTAAAACCATGTTGCCTACCCCTGCTGTAATGCACTCAGTGATATCATTCAGAGTTTAATTTAGATACAGCATATTGAGTACTTGGCGAGCTAACAGTTATGATTGCTTTGCTGTCTTCCCCCATTCAAGTACTATACCATCTACTTTCACTAATAGCGTTCATTTATAAAGCAAATGAGTTCATACCACTGCTGTTCACAAACAGAACACTTAAGTGTGTGCAAACATGCACAAACAGAGGCATATTGTCATTCATGCCGTGGGTATTAATACATTTGCAGCTAATAGTCACACACACCCAAACTATAGTCACATCACTATTCTACAAACCTTAATTAATCACTTGTGTGCTCCTGGTCACAGTGATTCTTTGACCATCTGCACTGTCACTCGCTTCATAAAGAGGTCCGCACTGAGGAGAAGACAGGAAATGGGAGTCTATTCAGCCACGCAATACTAGCAAATGATGGTCTGGTGCGTTCCTGCAGACACTGGGTAATATGTCCACTGCTGAAAATAGGATTCTAAATGAAAAATATATAGCACAATGAAGGACAGACACAAGAAAATGCATCAAAATCGAAGGACCACAGATGAAAAGAGTTTGAGTACTACTTCAATTGACCATTACTAGTTTTATGCTGTAGTTCTAATAATACATTCCGGTTGTGCTCCTGTTGTTATTCACAACAGCAGTTTATGATGTGTCATGAATGTTCTCTCCTTCTCTTGGACCTGACAAATTTTTGTATCTTCTTACTGTCTTTATTCAAAAGAGACTCATTTGAATAAAGACAGGCACTGGACATGACAAAAGCCTGTTCTGTTTGTAGGAATCCTCTGCTTTTATTTGGCCCTTAAAATAAGGCAAAAGCTGAGACATAAAAAATTCACATTCAGCTTTAAAGTGATTATGTGGGGAATATGAGTATCATTATATATTGGTGTCATTCTGTAGTTATTGCCCATAAGGATAAAGGACTTAAAATAACCACTAAGGGCATATAGAATTCACCACTTCAAGTGGAAAAAAAAGTGCCAAACATATGCAAGAATGGACTTTAAATAAATACAGTTAGGGGTCATAAATATTAGGAGAGAGACAACTTTTTTGGTTCTGTACATTACCACAATGAATTTTAAAGTGAAACGACTCAGATGCAGTTGAAGTGCAGACTTTCAGCTTTAATTCAGTGGGATGAACAAAAAGATGAGGAACTAAAGCATTTTTAACACAATCCCTTCATTTCAGGGGCTCAAAGTAATTGGACAAATGAAATAACTAAAAATAAAATGTTCATTTCTGATACTTTGTTGAAAACCTTTTGCTGGCAATGACATCCTGAAGCCTTGCAATCATGGACATCAGCAGATGCTGAGTTTCCTCCTTTTTAATGCTCTGCCAGGCCTTTACTGCAGCGGCTTTCAGTTGTTGTTTGTTTGTGGGCCTTTCTGTCTGAAGTTTAGTCTTCAATAAGTGAAATGCATACGTATGTGACTGACTCTGCCATTCAAGAGTATGCCACTTCTTCACTTTAATAAACTCCTGGGTTGCTTTGGCTATAAATTTTAGGTCAACATCCATCTGTATTATGAAATGCTGCCTTATCAATTTGACTCCATGTTTTACAGATGATGTGGTAATGCTTTGGATCATGAGCTGTTTCCCGCCTTCTCCATACTTTTTACTTGCCACCATTCTGGTAGAGGTCTATCTTGGTTTCGTCTGTCCAAAGAATGAGTTTTTGTTTTTGTTTTTTTAGCAAAGTCCAATCTAGCCTTTCTATTCTTGAGGCTTATGAGTGGTTTGCACTTTGCAGTGAAATCTCTGTATTTACTTTCATGCAGTCTTCTCTTTATGATAGACTTGGATATTGATACACCTACCTTCTGGAGAGCATTGTTCACTTGGATGGCTGTTGTGAAGGTGTTTCTCCTCTGTTGTCTACCTTGGAAGTCTAGGTCATTTTGCGTTGCTGAGTTCGCCAGTGAACTTTCAGTGAACAGGATGTATCAAACTGTAGATTTTGCCACTCCTACTATTGTATATACTTGTATAGTTTTGTACATACTCCTAATATTGTAGCAATTTCTCAGATGGTTTTTTTTTCTGTTTTTGCAGGTTAGGGATGTTGTTTTATCTCTATGGGGAGCTCCTTTGACCACGTGTTGGCTGTTCACAGCAAAATTTTCTAAATGTAAGCACCACACCTCAAATCAACTCCAGACCTTTTATCTGCTTAATTAATAACAACATAGCAAAGGAATTGCCCACACCTGCCCATGCAACAGCCTTTGAGTCATTGTCGAATTATCTTTGGTCCCTTTAACAATGCACAATGCACAACTCCTAAACCCTTTATCCAATTTGAATTTGAGTTTGGATACCCTTAAGTAAAGGTCTACAGAGTCTACATAGCATGTCCATGTCCATTATATAACTATTACTGATATGTTTCTTTAAACATTAAAAAAAAACAAAAAAACTTGTCAGCGTCTAAATATATATGAACCTAACTGTATGCAGAACTTGCAAACACTGACAAATAACTTCTTTCATATGTCATATAATTTACCTTTTGTTAACTATATATAGAAATTGCAGTCAAACCTTGTTTTGACCAAAGTTACAGGGATATTGTGTTTGCTGTTGGTAATGGAGAAATGACACTGTCATTGTTTAGCTTGGTTGCCTAGAAATCTTTTTTGAGGAAGTGTGTCACCAATTACACAAACCTAAAGCTCTACATTTTATCTTTATAATTTTGTAAATTGTTATGCTTGTTGTTGTCATTGCTTATCTGTATTCTGCTGTGTACAGTGTCCTTGAGTGTTTTGAAAGGCGCCTTTTTAAATAACATTTATTATTATTATTAGTATTAGTATTATTATTATTATAATTATTATTATTATTAGCTGATAAACTGCAACCTGGAAACAGCTAGCCGTTAGCAGCTAACTATAGGTTAGCCTAATGATGTGAATTGTTTTCAGAAGCCAAAACAGAGCAGTTACTTATTATATAAAAAAATGTTTGAGACTCACTCATCAAGGTTAGGATGTTCCAGTGAAAAAAACAGAGAAGCATTAGTAGGCTAGTACTTGTTGTATAATATATACACAAGTGTGTTGCATTTTTGTTAAAAATCCATTCTCTGGATGGTGTTGGTGCTGATTTTTCTAAACAAGAAAAGGAAAAAAAAGAGATTTTGAGCTCCAAGCAGGGTGAATATCATGGTTTGAGCCGGGAGTTGATGCTGAATCATGGTCGGTTTCATCCATATTTCAGGATGTCAGTGGGGCAGTTTGAGCTCTCGTTGGCAGAGTTGGGACCACATTTAACAAGTCTGGAAAATAATTTGAGAGAGCTGATTGACCTGGAACGGCATCTAGCTCAATGCTTGAGGTAAACTAGTTTTATTTGTATATTCAGTAGCGGGGCATGCTTTGAGCTAGAGTGCAGTTGTTGCCTAATGCAGTGGTCAGATCAATTTATTCAGATCTGAAAAATCGAGCTTTAAAATTTGTCCAGAAAATTAGTCTAGCACCTAGCATCATGTGTCCAAAAAATATTTGTAACCCACTAAATATTTGCACAAATTTTATGCGTCTGGTGTGTAAATGATTCATATTTTAAACATTTTTGTTTTATTTATTTCCTTTTTTTTATTTGGCGTATAGATAATACATTTGTATAGTTAGTAAATATAAAGACACATGGACAGCAGTTTTATTATAAATGTATTTTAATAGCCCGTAATGAACAATACTCTTTATCATTATGGTAAACTGTCGTCCACTTTTAGAAAGTGTGTATTATGTTTCTCAAAGGGAACTTACTACATCATCTATCTAAACTCACTCAAGAAACCCACATAGGTCTGTGTCAAATCCAATGCCACAAGCTGGTTACTAGGCAAGGTAACCAGGTGGCGTAATTGAAGTGAGGCTATTATCCAATCAACGAAAAGAACAACTGAGCTCAGCTTTCTGTTACAAAACGTGCTACAAAAGAATTCATACATTTATTCAGGTCCTTTGGCAAGTGGAAAAGAGATCCCAGCCCACTCAGAAACACCCAGATAACACCACTGGATCACTTCTGGTACCAAATAAGTTGCAATTTTATTTTATTTACTGAACTTTTACTTGTTTTTTGCCTGTGGACGAAGGAGATGATTAATCTCAAAATGGTTAGTTATCTGTACTGCTAGAGCATTATCACTATAAAGCTGTATTTTCCAATGAAATTAGTGCTCGAACCCTAATTTATTTTTTAATTGATTCTGTTTTTTTATTTGATCATTTGTTAATAAGGCCTAAGAATTTATTTAAAAGTTTGGTCTTCTTACATACCCAATGCCTCCATGGTAATGTCAAAATAAAAACACGGACCAACAAACTTATAAACTTATACCTGATTTGAAAAAAAATCCTGGAATCAGACTCAAAATTAGAATTTCTATTTTTCATGGTTACTAGCCACAAGCTAGTAACCAGCTTGTGGCATAAAAGTATATTTTATATACTTATATGCTTTTAAAAAAACTGCATTACTTATAAGTGATAGGCGGCACGTTTTTTTGAGTATTTGTCAGATAATGATGTGACCACTATCAAAAGCTGTTGCAAAAGATCACAGAATTTGGATAATTAAGTCTTTCTATCCTGCAGTACTGCGTTAAAAGGACAACACTTTGGACAAACTCAGGAAAGTGTTAAGTTCTCAGGATATATGCTAAAGAATATTACTGGCTTTCTGTTATATTTACATCGGCTACTAAGAAGTTAAATTGAGGCAAAAAAAAAAAGATAGACTAGCTCACCAGCTTCCAGAAATGTGAATTGCTCATGAAATTTTAAAACGTAGTAGCTTCTGTCATGAGAAGTCTCTGATTGAATCCCACAGCAGCTCTGTTCTCAGAAGTAACTCCTCCGCTCTCTCAAGCCTCTTCTGCTGTCACTTCAGATCAGCTTGCAAGTTCACTTTTAGCTGGATAGCTGGAGGTTAACTTGCAAAAGGGAGAAGTCAGAGTCAGCAGAGCACCCAGAGTGTCTGCAGACAAGAAGTCCATTTCTAAACACTCACACAGGGACAACACTCCATTCCTCGCTCGCTCTCCTCTCTCTCGCTCTTTCTCTCTCTGTCTCTCCTTTCTGCACCCCCTCCTGCTCTTTGAAGTATATAAAACAGATTCCCAACTTGGCAACTTAATTTTCCCAATTGTATCATACACTGAGCCTTGAGCTATGCATAATTTTCATAATGCACAATTTCACACTTAAAACTCCAGATGAATCTTAAACCAGAGTTGATCAAAAGTGTTGCAGTAGCCTGTGTGTGAGATAGAAAAGGAGAGTATATGAAGTTTTTATTCTTCCTCAATTTATGCATTTTATAGTCAAGTGCATTATGATGTAAGAAGTATTGATTGGACCCTTTTATAAGCGATGATACCATTCGATCACCCAGTCTTTGTTTACACAGCTACATCGGACAAATCACAATGCATGCTGGTGGACAGACTGACAGACAAGACCGTGTAAAAGTCTCTGTGAACTGTCATGTTAGCAGATGACTTTGTGATCCGTACTGAGAGCAGGAGTGTGTTTGATTGAGACTGAGGACAACAGAATATAAGGAGCGAAAGTGGTGAAGGTGGTTGAGTTAAAATAGTCCACCTCTCTTCTGCACACCCTGAGGGTGTAGTCAGCGTTAAGTGGATGGATAAAAATCTCGGGAGTGATTTGGGGCAGAAAAAAAAGAAGCAAGAGTAAAAGAAAAAATTTCTAAAATGGTGTTGAGGCCAGCTGTGGTATACGGGTTGGAGATGGCACCTTTGAAAATAAGACAGTAGAGGAGCTTAAAGCAGTTGTGTTAAAGATGCTAAGATTGTCACGGTCTGGGTTGAGTGTTAGGTTTTTTGGTGTAATTTTCCACTTTGGCTCCTGTGCCAGGATTCGCTCTGTGGGGCGGAGTTCTGCTTCCCGCTCCAGCCTCCTCTCACCTGTAATGGATCAGCCGTAATGAGCAGACCTGCATTTAAGACCAGCTCAGTCTTCCACTCCCCACCGGATCATCTGCTAAACCGCGATGGTAAATCGGCCTTCATGTTGAGCTCATACCTTGTTACTCCTTGTGTCTCCAGTTTACTCTGCGTTGGATCTGTCACCCTTCTGGTTTTGCTGGTGTACTCTGCCATCCCGCTACTGCTGAACACTTCCCTACCAGCCTCTTCACTCTCCCTTTGCTCAACGCTTCTCCATGGCAATCAGGATATAGCATAAGACTTTTCCTGCCTGCCTTCCTGCTCGCCGCTTCCCCTTGGAATGCTGGGAAAGACAGAGAAGGTCTGATATCTTGGTTCTTCGTGCTCTCTGACACTCACTCCACCTCTGAATTTATTGCTCTACGCTTCTCTTCTAAGCATTCCTCACCCACGCTCTGAAGAAAAGGCTACCTTAACAGTCTTTGCCTGGCAATAATCCTCCTCTCCCTCTGTTGCAGTGGACTCCACTCAAGTGACACTCGCTCCCTGCCTCGCTTTAATCATTAAGACTCTTGAGGAGGTTTGTACATTGAGGTAGTTGGCATAACAGAAAAGACAGTAGGAAGTGTTCCCCTATGATCAGCTTTCATGGCCAATAAGAAATACCAAAAGAGAAAAAGAAGATGAAGGTGATGTCACTATTGAAGACAGGGAAAAGATAAAGACACTTAAAAGATCATTAACACTCCACAGCCTTCTCTGCAGAGCAACTAACATTGCAGACCCCAGAGGATAGATACTCCCATCCTCAAGGACCCTACCTACCCTGACATGGGCTATTTATACTTCTATCCTCAGGCCAAAGGGATAGAAGTGTGAAATCTAGAACCTGTATACTAAAGAACTCATTCTTCCTCACTGTCATTAGATTCCTAAACACCTGACAGGGGTTGATAACCTTGGTCTACCTCAATCTACGACTGTCTGTTTCTATGTTTGCACACACATAATTGTGCAGTCACTCCTGTCTACTCAGTGTGGTTAATTACATAAACAAGTACATCTCTTATTGCAGCTCAGAGTTTTTTATTTGTATAGTTATATTTTGTGAAGATCTTATATTTCTTATTTGCTGTTTTTATTGTTTTTAAATTAAATGATAAATATCATTTATTCTATTTATGTATTTTATATATGGAATTTTCTGTTACTGGTTCTGGACAGCAAATTAAGAGTTTCACTGTACAAGAAAACGTGTGTCTTTACAATAAAATGTTTATGACAGGAGATGAGCGGGTAATATGTCATACAATAATGCCATTTTGCCGATTTGGGTAATCTAAAATTTTAAAAAAGACCTTAATTGAATTCAAAGTTTCCTCTTTCATCAGTAATTAAAAACTTGAATGCAGATTATTGTTCAAAAAGTAAACATTGCCAAACGTGACATCACATTATGCTAGCAGATAAGACTTACTTATGGGGAGGTATTGTGGAAGTTTGGATACCGGTATATAATAAATATAAATAAAGACTGAATAATTACATCCATCCAGCACTGAACCTGGATAGAGGTGGTCTGTTTGTGTTGACTGACTCAGTGATATTAGATCTGAACACAAAATATTCTAGGCTCAGCTAGCTCCTCCTCATCGGTATCTTAGCATATTTGTTAAAAATAGGAATGATCATACTCTCCAGATACCAAGGTAGAACTTAATGCCAATGTAGTCTAGCCACAGGAAAAAAACTGCTGCATTTGTGTAGTTTAAAACATAAATGAGACCGTTTGAGTTTGACAGTTGTTTGAGTAGCAGCTAGGTAGAAAATGCCACATTACGGCTGCAGGCTATCTATATGATACGATCGATCATCCTGTCGTCGTGTAAAACATTGGGAGAAGTCAAAGCTTGCGTCCACTCTGGCCTTCCTTTTATCTCCTTCTCTTTCTCTTACACACACACACACACACACACACACACACACACACACACACACACACACACACACACACACACACACACATCGTGATTCACACATTATTTCATTACCTCCTTGAGGAGTTGTTAGATAATGAAGTCAACAGTCTCAGGGATAACTAGTGGGGCTTGAGTGTAAACAAGTCACTCTCACGTCTACTTTAGAATTCTCTTTATTCTATCAAGGATGTCCTCTAAAGGAGTCTGCAGGCTATAAAATTGGCAAGCTAGAAGAGCTTGAAAATTCACTTCAGTGCTATTTAACTGGGCGACCTGACAAAAGGAAAAAGGAAGAGGAGTACGAATAGCCATGTGGAAAACACAATAGCACATTTTTAAAGAGAGAAATCTGTCTGTGTCAGAAGTAAAGTTTGAGTGTATCTCTCATAAATAAAAGGTTAACAACTCACATATTTCATAGTTATTGAAGAAAACAACATAAATGCTTTCAGACTATAATACATGATCACTACACCAACTGATTTCATAGGACGTACAGTTGGAAATTTAATCTACACAATTGGTAACATCCTTTACTGCGGCACTTTCATATCAGGGGTCACTCTTTGTCTTCCTGGATATAAAGGCGATGCAGAACCAGAAGGCAATTTAGATGTAAAGTAAGATGCACCACCTTTAATTTTAAAAAATGAATAGCAGGAAATAAATAAATACATATTTAAGAGGTGGCACTAAAGGAACAAGTAGAGAAGGAAAAAGGCCAAGAGATCAGGAGCACAGACAAGCATACTGATTTTGTTTTTCGAAAGTTAAGGACTTGGAGAAATTTAAAAGAAACTGAACAATTACCTGATTCATGTGTTTGTCTCGATTCTAGATTAACATCCTTTAGTGAAGTCTTTCCATTTCCAACTAGTTGTTCAGTCAAAAAGTATGTTTTTCTGTCACCAGTTGAAATACCACAGCTTGTCAAAAATCAGTGGATAATTTACGGTACTTTGATCAATAAGAAAAATGCTGTTTTTGCTCTTCAAGTACAGATCTAAAGATGGTAAACAGTCTCTAAACGTTTTCCACAACAACATTTTCCCACTGCAATGGAAATTAAACAAACAGCCTAAAATCTATGTCTGACTTCATTTACAATTGTTAAAAATGAAATTTATAAAAAACAAAAACTAAATACACTTTTACTGCTTCCATAAGAAGTCCACAAGTTCAAACTGATCAGAATGATCAGAGAAATTGCAACAAACCCAAGAGCTGCATCTTACTTACTCTCTTACTTTGCATGTATATGGTAAACGTCATGACAGTATAGTTAAAAAGAACATGCCAGAATACATCTAAGCAAATCACATGACTTGTGGAACAATGTTCTTTGGACAAGCAAAACCAAAGTGGAGAAGTGTGGCCATAATTCACAGTGCCATGTTTGGTGAAAACACAATAGCATATCTGCACAAACGCCTCATACCAACTGAAAATTACAGTGGTGGCAGTGGTGGTAAGACATTCATGGTCATGCTTTTCAAAATATTCTAGAGTGAAGAAATCTGTACAAACACTAAAGCTTTGTACTAATTGGCTCATGCAGCAAAGCAATGATCCTTAGCACAGCGGCAAGTCTACAACAGAATGACTGTAAAAGAAAGGGAATAAAGTTGTTGCAATGAGGTCAAAGTCTAGATCGCAATCAGATTAAAATGCTGTAGCAGGAACCTAAGAGAGCTGAGCATAAACAAACACCCACAAACTCCAATGAACTGAAACAACATTATAAAGAAAGGTGGGCCAAAATGCCCACTCTGCAAGATGTTTGAGACTACATAAAGTCATGATGAAAATAAGTACTGTAATGGCCCAGTCAACAGCCCAGGCTAAAATACTGAGGTGGGACCTCAAGAGTGCTTTGCACAAGTGAATGCCAGTGGGTGAGCAAACCATCGATTGTATCATGAGAGCGAAAGTCTGCACGCAAAACCACCACACACTTGTGCCCTCAACAGCTCCCCCAAAACTGTTCTTGTTACAGTCACTGCAATTCCCAACTAACGATCTTTCTGTATCAATCAGCTTTTCTCCCATAAGGTAATCTACTGCTACAGCTGCTTCCACCATCACAGCAACTCTCAGTCTCTGTGTTTCCACCAGTCTGCCTCACACTGCCTCAGTCCAAGACATGTTGGAGAGCGGCCCAACAGGGTGTGAATTGATGCCTCATACCCATCTCCTTTTCTGATTGGACTCCAGCTCTTCAAAGATGAGCATCTTCTCAGCAGCCGGGCAGAAGCTGCCAAGGCTGCTGTGATGGGATTATGGTGATTATTGTGTGGCACATGCAGCCAGTGACAAATAATAGCTCGGTTGACTGACTGTCGTTCAGTATGTGGCCATTTAGAAAATTGTTTTACAGGTACGATGGAACAAAAGTTTAATTTGTAAATGTATGTTATTATTTTTCCTTGTGATCCAGTCTTAAAAAACAAACATGACTACGGGAACGTTGTTTTCTGTTGTTCTCACTTCAAAAGTGTGGTGAGCTCAGATTAGTGCCAGTATTCTAATACTATTTCTCTTTAAATAGCAAAGTGTGTTGCTGCTTTATTAAAGTTTAAAATCTTATTTATAGAACCTTTAATTCGCAACCTTGCACCTACCCACACAAAAGCACTAACCTCATGCCTAATCAACTGAAATTACGTAGGTGAAATTGCATGGTGAGATATACTGTTATTAGCTTGTCCTCTAGTATAAATATTTTATATTTTTTCAAGCTGTGCACCATTTTCAACAACATGAAAAATAAAGAAAAACATTTAGCTTCTGTTTATTCACATTGGCAGCAGAAAGTACCATTATTTTTCTTCTTTTCTTCTTCTTTGGTCACTTGATCACTTAACAAAAGAATGAAATCCTCAAAGAATGAAAATCTGTTCTTCTTTCTAACCTGCTTATCACAGCAGGTTTCAATGACGGTGTAATTAATGACCAATCAAGGTGTCTTCTGCTTCATATTTAAGTAAACATCAATCATTCACCTCTTTAATATTAGGAAATATAGTACTTACATTTCAAATTTGCCACAAAACTATTTAAAAAATTGTTTTTTATGTATCTGTTAGCTATATTTACTTACCCCTCAATTATTAGTAACTAAAAAGAATACGTGAACACGCTCCTATATGCTACATTAAATGACAGGATAATAAAAATAAATGATTTTACCTTCCACTTGTCTTTATCGGAAATACACTTTACACCATATTGCTACCATCATTAATAATCTATAAGTCTTGCCACATTTATATCACTGTGACACCAACTTTATACCAACCATCTTTACTGACTGTCTCAATAAAATAGATTGACTAAGGACCAAATAGATTTTTCAGCCTCTTGTCTTCTTGTTAGGAATGAAACGTTCATATTTTAAATACATTAAGTGCATTAAGGGGGTCCAGAAGAGCCATTACTTGCTAGCATTACCTGCTTATGTTGGAAAACACTATAATTATTTAAGCTGGCTGTAAGCCAGTGATCCCTTTCTTCTGTAGCCTTCTTTGTTGCTTTCAGTAGAAGATGTGCAGGTCCACTTATAAAGGGCTCACATTTGAACACACACAGTACATTTGGGCAATCTTTGATACAATTATCCTAAGCTCATGCAAATCCAAAACAGTGATAGTTTTTTTTTAAATTTAAGAAGATTATTTATTGTTATGATAGATGCATTTCCATATATACAAGAAAAACGTGTGTAATGTAAAATAAATAAATAAATGAATAAGAGCCATGCATTGTGCTTTCCGGATCCTATTTTGGGATTTGTACACATTTCTAACCATAATATAATATTAAGTAAATTGTAAAGAAGGCCAAATGTAACATTCTCAGAAGGAACAGAAAAATAATATAATGTATAGAGGAAAGAACAATAGATTTGTTTTAACAAGATAGGGTGAAGATTGTGTGTTTCTTGTGATTTTTATGATTTGCGCTTAAAAAATATTCCAACAAGTGAACACGCCAGATAGATCTGCAAATGATCTGATTTTTTTGTCATTGTTAGTAATAATATTTTTGTCATAGTCAGTAGAGCCGTAGGACTCAATATGCAGGACTTGGAAGGATCAGTTACAGTGTGTTTATTCACAGAGCAATAGGGAACAATGTTAACAATGGAAGGTTTGTTAGTAAGTGGGTCCAGGCCTCCAGTATAAACAGGTTCTACAGAATGAATGTTGAGCTGCAGTCCACGAAGAGCATCCTCCGGCCTTCAGACAGGTGGGAACCGTGGCATGAGTCAGGGAGAAGTTGAACAGCCTGATGAGAATCCCTGCCAGTTGGTCTGGGCAGGCTTTAACCACAGCCCCTCGGTCAGGGCAGGCAGCTCTCCTGGGGTTTGCCACTCTCAGGGGGTTAGGGGGCTCTGGGCTCTTCAACTTGGGTGTTGAAGAGAAAGTCCTATATCCTCCTCCTGTAGCTCTCCTTGCCTTGTTTGAATCCCCTCCTCAGGTTGGCTCTGGCAGTGCTGTACAGAGAACTGTCCCGCTGCCTGAAGGCTGAGTTACTTGTTTTGATCAGAGCTTGTACTTCACTCATCATCCAAGGTTTCTGGTTAGGTTTTAGTCAGTGTCAAATCCTCTACAGAGCACTTAATGTAAAAAAGGACAGACTGAGTGAAGGTCTTCAGGTCCTGCTGTTCAAAGCTGGACCAGTCTGTCAGATTGAAACAGTCCTGTTACTGGAGGAGAGCATCATCTGGCCATGCTTTAATGACCTGGGTGCTTGGTAGGGATGGGTACCGGTATCCGGTGCCATGATGACGGTTCTGACATAAACGGTAGTAACCAGACCGAAAAGCAGCGCACATTTCGGTGCTTTATTTCGGTGCTTTTTTTTTCCTGAGATGTCATACACTTTGAATTCTAGGCAATCATTTTACGTTTCCGAGGATAGTAGGCAGGTCCAGGTACGTACGTTCTTTTAGAGCAGAGCTACAGATTAAAAATGCCCAAGGCGAAGCGGTCAAAAGTCTGGCTGTACTTCACAGCAAAATATGCAAACTCAGCAGCCTGCAACAAGTGCTTTAAGCTGATACTGTGATACTGTGCAAAGGAGGTAACACCTCAAATCCGATGAAACACCTGGCGACGCATAGCATTTTTTTTAAAAGCCGAAAAATGCGCCGTATTTGATAGCTTACTGCGAGACCTCACACCGAGCGCATCTACTGCGGGTGTGGTGCCTGTTATCGGACCCGGAGTTAGCAGCATCCCCCAAAAACCCAAAGAGGAGAGTCCTGGCCCCTAGCCCTGCCAGTGTAGCAGAAATGATGACGGATGATGATGGCAGCAGCAGCCGTTCTTCTCTGCATAAGTAGCTTAATGTTGTTTGTGTATAATTTACGTTGAGTAGGCTAACCACGTTATTACATTAATGCATGTAAGGTGAACTAGCAAACACCATGGTAGTTACATGCAGCTGTCTTTTTGTGGAAAACAGTTAAACATGAGAGGTTTTTGGACAAAGTTTGTGTTTTTTCCATTGTTTAAGCACTGCTTCCAGCCAAGAGTGATACCATATATGCCCTATAGCTGCAGAAAAGGCTAACATTGTTATCTTTTTACAAAAAAACAGCTGAACATGAGAGGTTTTTGGACCAATTTTGTGTTCTCCATTCTTTAAGCACCGTTTAAGCATCGGCACCGTTTCAAAAGTACCGGTTTGGCACCGGTATCGGATAAAACCTAAACGATACCCATCCCTAGTGCTTGGAGGAGTTTGTTTCCTGAGAGGGGTGTGGCCAGGGATGAGAAGCAGAGAGAGGTGGTCAGGTTGTCATAGGTGGGGGAGGGGTGTCGCTCTGTAGGTATGCTTGATGTTACTGTACACATGGTCCAGTCTCCTGCCCCCCTGCAGGTCACTTAACATGCTGGTGGAATTTGGGGAATACAGAATGCTGAGCTAACATTAGCACTGGTAACAATAGCTACCGTTAGCTAGTAAGGTTCAGCAGGAAGACGCAGTGAAAAGGCATGAGAAACACAAAAAAGATGTGCAGTATTTCTTGAGGGCACAAACGTGTGCTGACATTAAATTTATAGTGAAGTAGCAGGTAATGTACAACTTACCAATATAAGACATGAGCTACAGGCAGAAACACAAAAACAAAGACGTCTCACTTATCTATCTCACTCATTTGCATTGAATGAGATAAATAGTTGTGGGACCTCATATAATTTGCAGTTTAGTAATAAAACAAATGTAAAATTCTTCCAGTAAGGCAGCATCAGAGTTAATAACATATGAGCCATGACAGTGATTCTGAAAGAGAACTGTAGTCACACACCTCAAGCTGATCAGCGTCAGGTGAAACACAGTCGTCAATCACGTTCAAACAAAACCAGTCTTCATCATCAGCTTTCACTCCCAGGTAATGGAACCCTTCTGGTGATTTTTTATTTATTTTTTGATTGGCATGACTGATTACTCTGTCCATCAGTGTGCCTGTTTCAGTTCTTATTACCGCACTGAGTGATCATTTCTCTCACTCTGTGAATTTTGTGTATCACATATCTCATGTGACACTGAGTCTTTTGGGCTCTGCTCTGCGCAGCACAGTGCAGATTGCTCCAGCCCTGGCCGATTCATACTCTGTGCTTAAACACACTGGGGAGTGCCTTCAGGAGCAGAGCCTATTTCATGATATGAAAAGCCCCGCCTTTCCTCTATATACATCTCCCTCTTTGTCTCTAACAAGAAGGTTGTGTGAGGACCATTTTTGTCTTAAATTGTAATTGGTAGATTTAACTTTGCCTTTACTGTGTTGCTCAGTGGTATTTGCACAAGGTAGTTTGTAAACAACAGGAAATCGACAGAAACAACATGTGGCACAGTTCACTTTACACTAAAGGATTGTTTACATACCGAGAAAGGAATTAATTCTAGTTTGCTGTTGCATAAATGTTTGCTTGCTAGCTTCTCAATTCCACTTGGGAGATGCTTTAGGACTATAAATTGATTTCTGTTCTGACTGATAAATATTCAGTATATGATGAAATGTTTGCATTTGTTTCACCCTGAAGCAGCAAAGCTAGTTCAGTCAGGGAGATATCATGCTGGTCTGCATTTGCCTAAGGGAGATATTTTGCTGTCTGGCTTTTTAAAGAGAAACGATTAAACCCACTGTTTGGATTCAAGACACTCTGCATGTTTTAGTTGCCCTTCTAACCGCTTTGCTGCATCATAAAACCTGCAGTGTCTGAATTATTTCTTTTTAATCAAATCATGGCTGTGAAATTAGTTGGAAACGCACTGGATGGTGCAAAGGTTTTCGATGCTTTTGGTGTTGAAATGTTGAAAGGCTTTTGAGTCGTTCTAAATTCGGTCTGCAGCATGACAATGACCCTAAACATCTGTTGTCTATATAGAAAGAGACAGCAAAAGGATGACGAGGTGTCCCACAGACAGTGGAATTGCCCCCACAAAGCCAGTCTGGAGCTAAATGAAGATGCCACTGAACCCACCGAGACAGCTTAAAGACGAGCTCCGCCAAGTTCCCCAGGAATATTGTACATTAGTCAGTCACCACTGAAACAAAATGACTTAAACTGTTTTCCTGGAGTTAACATGAAGTTAAATAAGAAGAATATTCTTGATGTGACTTTAAAAAGCATCCTCACTTTGTTTTTAATGGCAAAAACTTTTTGTGTGCTTGCTGATATAAGAAAATGTACAGGCTCTGAGCGGCAACCTCGAGAATCTGCTACATGGATGAAGTACTTCATTTTTTTTTTCAATCCCTTTAAATAACTGCAGCTAAATGTGGTGATGACTAGCTAGTGAAACTTTTTTAAAAGTCCTAACTGTATATAAAAGTTGGCTGCTTCCCTCTTTTCTTTTCTTTTCTTTTCTTGAAGGCCAATAGGGTGGAGTGGTACCTGTGTTATCAGCTTTATGAGCAAGCATTACACAGACATATACAAAAAAATGCTACTTGGATACATTTCAAGAATGTCACTTATTAAAAACAAAAGTGAATAAACTTGCAGTCATGTGTATATATCGTTATTTTCCATGTTTCAAAAGTGTTGCTACCACTCACCAAGTTGCAGGCAAGTGTTTGTAGACACGTTGCCATCTTCTATACAAACTACAGGCTGTTGCAACAATTTGTTTGTGACCAAAGTATTCACAGGGACATTTTTAGTCTTTGTGACCATTTACATTTCAGGATATACACTCTTTCCTTTTGCAAGCTGAGCTATAGGCCTGTGTGACTGGGCCCTAAGAGATTGCTGTCACATAAAGTGGCTGTGCACCTGTTTTTGATTTATATAGGTTTCAATCTTATAGCTCAAGGAGCTATAAGGTTGTCATTATGTTTCTTTAAATTTAAATCTAAATTTGGGGATTTTGACATGGAGACCTATGGGGTTTGACATGATTTTTGGCCATTTGAGGAACTTTTTTTTGGCGCCTCACACTGGCTTCAGCTTTCAGCCACATGGTTTAAACAGACCAAAACGCATGTACCACAATAACGTGTTAGTACTTCTCATTTGTGATGCCACCTTCCTGAAAGGTGCCACCTTCCTGAATTTAAAATTATTACACTTTTGATTTAGTTTAATTCAATTTCATTTTTATAGCATCAGTTTACAGTATTGGAAGGTAAAGACTACAATATTAGAGAGACGTCCCAACAATCATAATCATTCCAATAAGTAAACTCTAGGTTTTAAAGTAATTTCTATCTTTCTGTTCATATTTTGCTGTTGCACAAATGACCATTGCCACAGGTCTGCACTGTAGTACAGCGGCTAATACATTCACCTCACACTAAAACTCTAAAAAGGAAAGCAGGTATGGCTAATCCTGTGGTACATTTGCCTTAGTGCAGACCTTTAAATCAGTCCACTCTACTGAATTGACTTTTTTTTTTGATGGATATGTTATGTAATAAGCTGAAAATTCTCTCTGATATCAGGCAATTTAAAGTGCGCTGCAGCGCTTGTAATGGAATAGGTCAACAGTTTTATGAATTCAGTCCATGAACTGCAGAATTCCCCATCCTCTGTGTTTTGCGGTAGTTTAATCTTTTGTTCCTAATTCCGGTGAACGCGAAATTTGCCAGCAAAGCCTCCAGAATGAGGAATTAGAGGCAGCAAAAAGAGCCATGCTCAACTGTCGTTGAAAAGCCACAAAAAGACTTTAATTTGTTCTCTAACTTTCTGGATCTCTCTCACACATGCATGAGCAGTTGCGCATGCTGGGAATGGATAGAGTCATTAGAAGTTTCCACAAACTTGGAGGTGGACTCCAGGGATGTAATTCGAAAGATTCGTCACAGGTTTACTGTCTCTTTGACACCACAGTCTAAGAAAGCTTTTAGTATTCAGGATGTTTCCATATAGACTGCTTTGGGTGGCAATAGGCCTGGCCAGCCGATAAGGCAGGTGGAAATCACATGACACAAATTTTTATGGGACTGATTTATAAATTCGGGTTTTAGCTGCACTCTCACCCTTAGGCAGTACCGAAAGAGGGCTTTGGGTGTTGGACATTTGATGGGTTTGTACAAACAGATTTTTATTTTTCTCATTTGCTAACACAAGAGGGGGGGAGAGTGCTGTAGACTACTGCACATAAACTGAAACTAAGTTGCAGCAGGACACACAGGAATACATAGTTATATATTTACATGATCTAGCACTAAAAACAAACAACTATGGGATTCTGACTTGATGCAAAAATCATCCATGGATGCTGGTGTTCTCAGACAGTGCCAAGAGCATTGCATGAAGTCATCCTGTTTTGATGGTGTGCAAGAAGAAGACCATTGCTCACAGAAGGGGAAAGAACCCTGTTGGACACTCCCATGCTTTGGTCAGATGGAACCAAAATGAATGCATTTGGATTAAACATTAACATGAGGCAAAAACGTGATCTCAGTGACTTACCGTGGCATTAGTGTTGGATCAAAGATGCGTGACACTCTTCTTTGATGCTTTCGTTTTTGGATTTTTAACAGTCCACAAGGTTTACTCAGAAAGGTTTGGAAAGAAAAAAGAAAGAAACACTTTGTTGATGAGAGAGGCCAGAGGAGAATGGCAAGGCTGGCTGAAGCTTAAAGAAAAGCTACGGTAACTCAGATAACCTCGCCTTATAAATGTTGTGAGCAGAAAAGCATCTCAGCATTCACAACACATCCTTGAGGCAGATGGAGCTTCAAGAGAAGTGGAAGTTCACTTTGGGTTACACACATGTCAGCCAAGGAAAGAAATCTGAGACTGCAGCTGCCAAAAACTCGCCGAAATCGGAGTTTTTATACGAAGAAACAGATTAAATTGAGATGGTTGTAGCATTAGATATTTCCAGATAGATTTAATTTTATTGTACTTTGCTAGAAATATGACTATCATACTTATTGCTGATGGTAATTTTTACTTGTTTATTTCTTTGATTTATAATCACTAATTGTTGTGTTGTTAAATGTTAATCGTATTTGAATACTTTTTGTAATTAAAAGGAAAATGTGATTGTTACTCTCCCTGCAGAGAGGTCAGAGGTTGGGAACAGCTAATAGACACTGAAGCCAGGGCGAGTGGGTTGGAGTAGCATTTCGCCTGACAGAGTACATATTTGCTGTGATGAAGGTTTAAAGCCACAACAGCTTCTCTAATCAGCTTCTCTCTAATCACTACACAATCACTATCCTGCTGCTGTGATCTAATAAAATGAGGCTGTAGCCAGATAATATTCTAATATTTAGCTACTGTTAAGACATTATGCTGGTAAATCTAAAATCTAGAAGATTTCTTCTTTTTTCTCCCAGAAAGTATCTAATTATATGAAAACTCCTCAGTACTAAACAAAGAGAAAAAGTTAGGGTTTTCACCAACACGTTATTGTATGAGTGCTTATGATTAATGCCCACAGGCTGCTCCCGGCTTGTTTCCTTTGTGTTATGGGCTTTAGGAAATCACAGATATTTTTATCTATGAAACACCAGAAATGTTGAATCCACTAGTGAGGGGACTGTGCTCTTCTCAATTTAAAAGCCATTGTTTGCTAGCTGCCGTGGGAAGACAGGACATTATCTCAGATTGCAGTGGTTTTGGTGTTTTTATAGTTTTGGCTCCTGTTTTTTTTATGTTGTAGGACCACGTTCCCAGCATCTCAGCTGCTTCCCAGTCCTTTGGTTAATCATGCTTTCATTTCCTGTCTTACTGGGTTAATTTTTCTTGTAAGTCTCTGTTGGTTTTACTGTCTTTTGATGTGTCTGTGGACTTCTTATTGATAAATCAGTCTTCTCTGAGCTTCTCTGAACCATAGATAACACAATGAATTTCACATTTCTCAGATTGCAATGATTTTGGTGTTTTTATAGTTTTGGCTCGTGTTTTTTTTTTTTAGTGGACCAAAAACCAGCATATGAGGTATGCACGGAATTTGAAAAAAAGAAAAACGCCTTCTAAAGTTTAAGAAACAGCTCTCGATGAATAAGCTTAAGATGTTGATGAAATTTTAGTCTTCACTGTTAATACACTTGGGCTGTTTTTGCATTTTACTCTTCATCCCTTGTACTGTGGTGTACTTATTTTTTTGTATTTTCACTGTGTGTTTTGTTATACAATCTGATATCCCTGTGTCACTGTTGTTGTCATTGTTGTTTCCTCCATCGTCATAATTAAGTTGACCCAGGGCCCATACTGCAACTGACCAGAGATGTTGCCTGAACATTCAGTTAGCCAAGAAGTTAGCTAATGCTATTAAAAACAAACCAACACAAATAACCTAAAATCTGGCTGACAGCAAACCTAACTTGATGTTTATTAAACTGTTTAGTTAATAAAGAAAACAGAAGGCTTGAAATGTTCCAGAAAGGAGTTTATACAGTTTAATTAGGCAGTTTTTTTTTCCTTTTTCCCGGAGCTATGACAAAGCTATGACATCACAACATTACATCCAAACATGATTGGTCAGTTGCAATGTTGATCCTGGATCAACAATATTATGATGATGCAGGAACATTATCAACATGCATCACATACACTCTATGTGTTTGTATTACTAGTCTAAGCAAGATTTTTTTTTTTTGTCTTTACCAGCCCAGAGATGTTTAATAATGAGTCCTATTATTTTTGATTTAATAAAAGCTAAATTAGAAAAATAAAGTAAAATAAATTCATAAAGTGTTTACTGAGGGTTCTGCATAACCCGACATCCATTGGCAGCCAGTGAGGATGCTCCCTGCTGGCCATTAAGAAGAATGTATGTTAGGTCACGTCAGCATTAGGGATGGGTATCGTTTAGGTTTTATTCGATACCGGTGCCAAACTGGTACTTTTGAAATGGTGCCGGTGCTCGAACCTGTGCTTAAAGAATGGAGAACACAAACTTTGTCCAAAAACCTCTCATGTTTAGCTGTTTTTTTGTAAAAAGATAACAATTTTATCTTTTACGTTAACAAACGTAAAATGATTGGCTAGAATCTGAAGTGTATCACATCTCAGGAAAAAAAAAAGCACCGAAATAAAGCACCGAAATGTGCGCTGCTTTTCGGTCTGGTTACTACCGTTTATGTCAGAACCGGTGCCAGATACCCATCCCTAGTCAGCATCGGTGTCCTTTTTTCATACCCAGAAGTTGCTCCTATTTTTCATAAAGTCTGTAGTCATGAGGCATCACAGACAAAACACTGTGATTCAGTCTATGAGTACATGAATTGAATAAGCTCCCAAACCTAATCAGACTCAATCATACAATTATGCTTGTTTCGCTAAAAATAATTTTTTACACACTTTGATTTCCTGCGCTCAGTGATGCCAGAAATTTGAGTGATTGGGACAGGTGAAGTGGGATGATATTTATCAGACTTAATGGGCTGTATTCCTGTTTTTGGGTACCTATGCATAATTACAGTGCATGGAGGTCATCACTAATTCTCGGTGACTGGCTGGAGCACGCATCCAGCTCATCTATATCCCCATAGAAATCTTTTAATAATTATGTCTAAGACTCAATAAGAAGTGCTAATTTTTATTTTTGATTTTTCTTTTATAGTCTCCTTAGTTGTACTGCAATAAGACCTGATAAACATGACATTTTTTGGATATGTGTTGATATTACCTCACTAATACATCCTGGGACATATAATCAAATGTACAAGGGCATTTTCTTTACCGAACTTTTCTTTACTTTTCTACACTTATTAAAAGTAACACTTGTACACACAGCTACCCTTTTTGAACTTACAAAGTGTGTGATTTCCATTCCCCAGTGAATATCATCTGTCTCAATTCCCCTTTCTGGAGTCCTATAAACTTACGGTATTTAGTGTTACACTTGAGTGTTTTTGCCTTCTCCCTTATCACTGTAGGTCCTGCAGGATAGAGGCCAAGAACAGTGGCAGTGACCCAGTTTCCCCTCACTCTGGTTTACCCCGTGGAATACTGAGTGAGAAGCGCTAAAATGACAACGTTGGAAAAACACAATTTTAACTTCTGCATGGGTGGCAGATTTTTTAAGCAGAGAAAGAGAGTGAGACAGAAAAAGAGTGAATATAGAGTGAAAAAAGAATAAGAGTGTGGATTTGGGCTACCATGGTCATCCCAGAAATAGACAG
Organism: Haplochromis burtoni; assembly: GCF_018398535.1. Classification (NCBI taxonomy): domain Eukaryota; kingdom Metazoa; phylum Chordata; class Actinopteri; order Cichliformes; family Cichlidae; genus Haplochromis; species Haplochromis burtoni. Next base: position 214,119 of record NW_024582444.1, read on the forward strand.
AATCTGATTGCTGATGGGGCTTTTGACCAGGCTGTTGCTAACCCTTATAGTTTCCTTTTAAACAGAATAAAATAGTTGAAGCCCAAGCACAAATATAGGTGCAGAGGCAGGGATAGAGGGCTCTAATGGTGCTTGTCTGGCATGACTTTTTGCCACTGACATCCCAGAAGATGTGGTCAGTGCTATTGAAAAAGAATTTGATTGATCATCTTTGCCTTGCCAAATAAAGGTAGTGGTGAAAAATGCTACTTCAGCAGCCACTAGAAAATGTCCTGGGGATCATTGCAGTTCAGATTTGATTATAAAGGCATGCTAAGGGGAACCTGCTGTTTTGAAATGGAAACTATAGTCAAATGCACAGACATGAGAAATCCTCTGATTTTGGACTTTAAAGTTAAACTTTAAAGACTTGAAAAAACCTCATGGGTAGATTTTATTAGCGCTTGCAATGAGTTGATGTAACCTTGCAAAAATCAAATGCATGAAGGTGATCACTCAAAGCTGACAACAGCAGTGTCAGAGCTATTAAAAGCCTTTCCCGGTGAGGCAAAAAGATTTAATTTTGTTTTCCTTTTCTGTTAAATCATCCTCAAATGTCATGATAGAAAGTAATATGGTTGATTGCCTTTGATTTGAGGTGCAATGAATACGATGCAGAGACTGGGGATCATGTGGCGTGTTGCATGTTTCCTATTTTTCAAATTTGTAACAATAAACAACTAACTCACAGTAAAAACAGCCATCTGAGGAAAGACTTTAAGGTAATCATACATGTATGATTGGAGACAGAGAGTGATGCATAAGGCTCAGTTAAAAGGCAGGAGACTTTTAGGAATAAAGTCAATAAAACATATGCTCACTGCAAGCGTCACTGTTTTAATAGATGAGATCTGAAATGTTGCCATGAAAACATGTCTCCATGGGGACCCTGGGATGTGGATTATACAGAGGACAGAGTAATCTGATCCATACAACAATCCTTTTTGCATCAAAAGCTAAACTTTAAAACAATAATGAATAAAATAAAATAAAAAAAACATTGAAAAGGTATTCAGGTATTTTTATTTAATTAATTCACCCCCCAAAAAATGTGTAGACATATCTTTAAATGATCTAAAAGTGTTACAAAACAAACCCAATCTCCTGAGCTGGTCTACAATAAATCATTTCTGTCATTTAAATCATTATTTTCATTCATATTTTCATCCATAACACCTCTTAGACTTTTTATTATTAACACACCATCTGAAATCAATACTGAGAATGTCAAACATTTATTATCTGTTGAGATGAAAAGTGGTTTAAAAAGTTTGCATATTTACCCCCCACCAACGAGAAAAGCACGCACGTCTGTGTTGCAGTAACACCGTTATTTGGGGGGAACTCACATTAAACATCATCTCCTGATTATTGCTGTCGCCGTTTATCAAACAGTCCCATTTGTCTCATTCCTCTCTGTATTTTTCTAAAAAATAATAGCATCAATTATCCCGGTACAACCCATTATGTTCAAGTGAAAAAGGTTTCAGTGTCTCTGGTGAATAGACAGGGGAGCTATGAACAGGGAACCCTTCCCAGTAGACACAATAAACTGTGAAATGTTTGCATCATTTTAATTAAAATGATAACTCTGTTGTGGAACCAGGTTTTATCAGGATGAAGGCAGCAGATGCAAAGTAACGTGACAACAAAAAAAAGCGATTATGTATTTGTGTTATCGCAAGCCATGTTCACTGCACACAGTAATTGTATTTTATGATTTTGTGCCCACAGTCACAATCCCCCTCTCCAATGTCCAATGATGGCTTATGTTTCCTAGTAGTGCACCCCACCAAGAACGTTTTGGATTAGAGCAATACTGCCACTGAGACAATTCTGACAAACCCGTAGCACACTGGGCTTACACTCACTCAGCCACACACTCTCATTCACTCACTCACACGCTCGCTCTCTCACTGCCAGATATGGGTGTCAGCCAAATGGTGCTATTTATTGGAGCAGGACTGGCACTTCTCCAGACCATAGGGGTAGCAGGCTTGGCAACGCAGATCACTGATGGACTCATTGAAGCGGTTCGCCAGCATGGACAGCTTGCTACCGTGACACAGAGAGCAGGGAGCGGAGCCTGAACCACCACAATGCTGGCAGCTGTCAGCCTCCTGGAGACAGAAAAAACACATTAGGAGATGGAAGAGGGGTCCTGTGAGGTGAGCAAAGGGGTCACAAAGGGAGGAAGGGGTGAAAAGAAGAGGGGATGCAGGGATAAAGATTGAGCTGAAAAGGGGAGTCGGTCAAGTTTGAAGGAAAGGCTCACGTCCCCCCATATCTGAAGGCCTGTATGAAAAATGTGTGCAAATGTTTGTTGCTTTTGAATTACAAACATCTGTTTCTGATAATAAAACACATTTTTCCACTTAAAGTTAACACAAACATTTACAGTGCCACCAAAGGCCGCGTCATAATCAGCAAACATTAACGCCGCTATCATGTATAACTGACGTGCCTGATGGCAAAACACTAGAAACCTTAATGATACAAAGAATTTTTCCAATAATATTTCTAATTAAATGGCTGTGGTATGTAGCTGTGCTGCAGGATAATGTCCAGCCAGTCTGTCATTTATTATACCCAGTTGGTCATTATTGCAAAGTTTACAGTAATGAGCAGCTGCTCTGTATGTTATCAACCGAATGATGACTGAACAGAAACAGAAGCTGAGCTGTGAGGTTACATTTGAAACAGGATAATTAAAGAAAACAAAACATATTCACTTAGATCCTTCATGAGTCCCAAATTGTTGTAAAAGGAAGAGCTAGACAGCTTGGTATGCAAGGGTCAGCCAGAAAAAAGTCTATAACACAAAAGAAAAAAAGTCAACAACAACAAAAAACCCTCTAAAGGTGCTGCTTTAGTAGGGCCCATTATTTGCTTCTATATGAGTGCAATACAACAGAGTCGTATAAAACAGGACACGGTATTTTGCAGCAGAAAGCAGCTACAAAAATAAAATGGTGCTGAAATTCACAAGGCAAAGGGGCAGGTAAGGTTTGTCTTTCAATTACAGTTTATGTTCTCACTTGTAGCTTTGGTGACTCCAACATAAACATAAGGATGCTTGTATATACAGCTATTATTATTTCACAATCAGGTTCATGTCCAGATTGTTGTCCAACAGTTGCAGAAATTTTTCATGTATAAAATCAAGTGTGAATCTAAGCTCTTCTTGGAAAAAAATGAAGACGGTGAATATAATGAATTGCCGCTGCTAAAGATGGTGAAGAAGAGAACGGAACAAACAGGAGTGAGATGACGAAATATAAAACAAAAAACAGGCTGAGAATGAACTTGTATGGAGGCGGAGAAAATGCGAAAATAACAAGAGAGCTGAGAAAATGATGGAGGGATAAGAGAGAAGAGAACAGTAATCATCCAAGGAGGTGAGAGGGAGGGAATAATAGCGACCTGGGTATCCTTGCTGGCTGGTAAGCAGCAGGCAGATGCTGCAAGGGCAGAGTAAAACTGTGGACTCATCAGTATTTGTTCACAGTTGTCAGATAACACTAGGACAATAGGTTGGTGGCTGTTGCAGCAGGAAGGTAGAAAAGAAAGCGAATAAGGATACAAACAAGTTTGTATTTACAAGGAAACAGAGGAGACTTTGGTGTGAGGCAGAAACAGAAGAAGATCCTGCAGTTGTTTTCTTGAAAGCAAAGATAAAGTGAAGAAAAGATGGCTGAAGACACATGCAGAGAAAGTGGGATGGGGAGGAGGACATGGCGAGAGTGAGAAAAGCAAGAAACAGAAATGGGGTGATAAAACCTTACCACACCACTGAGAATAATTTGACCAAGGATCATTACCTTGGTATCAGTGTCGCAGATCTGTTTCTCCTCCTTCTCCGCCTCCTCCTGTGTGAAAACTGCTTTAGCCCTCCTCCTGCTCCCCCTTTCCTTGGCCTTTGGGTATCCTTCCAAGTCAATGAGAGGCACTGTGTGCTGCCGAAACATTTCAGGCTTCTTCTGCGGTGCTTTAATAATGCGCAGATTGCTGGTATAGATGATTATCTTACCAAAGTCCAACACTGGGGACTGAAAGAAATGTAAAATATCAGATAATCCTGCATCATTTTCTATTAACAACATCAGTGCCATGTTGTTGTCTGTGTCTGTCTATGTCCATATGTCTCTCTTCTAGAATTATGAGTTTTGTTGGTTCATGATTTCTTTTTGGTTTTTAGGAAGGAATTTATGATTTTTAGTTTTTGTGTATTCTTGTAAGCTACAACATTAAAGTTGATTTTATTTCATTCATTCACATCTCCCCAGTCCTGCATCTGAGTCTGCATTCTGTCTGCCACACAGCTGTTTCATGACAATTAGGCCCAAACAGACAAATAATTTTAATTAACTTATACATATGCTAGATGTCATCTACATTTCCCAACTCCAACTGCTCTCTGATATTAAGAAAAAAAGATTTCATGTTGAAAAGTGTCATCGCTTGTCTAGAAAAACATGCACATCCGCAGTGGTTATCTAGACAATGAAACAGTGCATCTGAACAGGGCAATAGCCCTAATCAATGCTAACAGCTGACCTAATTGTCTACCTACCGGCACTGTTTTGGGGGGCCATAATGTGCAAATATTTATTCTTTAATCTATTATTCATACCATTTTTGTACTTTTTATCCACTTTAAAGTTTACTGTGTTGTGTCTGACGGGGATAGTTTTCCAGTTTCACTGTACTATTGTAAGTATGACTGTGCAATGACAATAAAGAGTTATCTTATCTTATCCTATCTGTAATAATGACAAATATTGATAGTTTTTATATACATTATATTCACTGGCCACTAGTATCTGCTTGGACCCCCTTTTACCTTCTGAACTCCTTTATTCTTCATGGCATGGATTCAACAAAGTGCTGGAAACACTCCCCTGAGATTTTGGTCCATATTAATCTGACAGCATCACAGAGTCGCTGCAAATTTGTCAGCTGCACATTCATGATGCAAATCCTATTCGCTCTGTTGGACTGGACTCTAGTGTCTGTGCAGGCCATTTGAATATATCAAACTCCTTGTTACTGTACGTTTAAGATTCCAGTTTGAGTTGATCTGAGCTGTGTGACATTTTATGCTATATTCCTGGAAGCAGTCATCAGAAAATGGATACACTGTGCCATTGATGGACATGGTTAGAAAGAATACTCTGGTAGGCTGTGGTGTTGGTACTAACGATCCCAAATTATGCCAAGAAAATATCCCACATACCATTATACCACCCCCATTTGGTTATGCCAAATTCTGACCCCTATAATCCGGATGCTGCAGCAGAAATGAAGACCCATCAGACCAATCTTTTATCGCACAGTTTTGGAGAACCGCGCAAATAGACTCTGTGTTTGCAGCTGACATGACTGGCATCCCAATGTGGTCTTCTGCTGCTGTAAACCATCCGGTTCAAGGTTTGAGGTCATCTTCACCATGTCTATTTTAGAGCTTTTTTTAAAAAAAAAAAAAGAAATTCTTCATTACATTTAACCCTTTGTTATTTTGATGGCTGCTTTCTGTGGGAACAAAGCAACCAGAGAAGATTGGCAACCTTCATCTTATTATGCAGGGATGTCTTGCTGAATCCACACTCATGTTCACACTCTCTGTAGTATTCAGGATGATGTAAAAAAATAATATATATATATATATATATGTATATATATATGTATATATATATGTATATATGTATATATATATATATGTATATATATATATTATATAAGTATGAAAAATATACAAGAAAAATAAAAGAAACATATTGATTCAATTTATCTCTCTTACTTTAAAACTGAGAGTGAAACCCTAAAACAATGCAGCCTAGAATTATCATTAAACCTTGTTAGGTGAGGGACCTCTGTAGAACCATTGTGCCATCCTTTCAATAATGCCCTAAAAGGATAAGCTAACTCCAGATTGCTGCTCTCTACTGATAAATGTGCTAAATACTGACTTGGTGACCAGGGCCAAGCATTCCTTTGTTTGGAGGATAAAGGAATGAAACTGACATCAAGCCAGCAGGCAATGTGGCTGACCTCCCTTTTAGCCTGCTGCACTAATGAAGCTGCTGCCGTTGTAGCTCAGTAAAAATGCATTTTTCAGTCAGATTAACAATTTTATTGCTTTTGTTGAACAAATTTCATTGAGCAGCATGCAGCTGATGTTCTAATTGCCTAAGATCCCTGTTTCATATTTTAAATCTGGATTGTATGTTTTGTTTTTGTGTAGCCATAAATTAATTATTACATAACTTTGCATTCACTGATAATTGTGTAATGCTTTACTGTGGTGTGTCTGCTTGCTTTTCAGTACATGGACTCTTACTATGCATGTGTATAGTGTAAAGTGTAAATCACTGAAATCAGTTTTTAGGTGTGACAACTGGCCATAAAACATATTGAGAAGATCATGTAAACAGTATAAAAACAAAACAATAAAATCTTGATCTGCATAATATAGAACTCAAGATTATTCATTGAACCAAATATATTAGAAATTTACAGTTAATTGCTAGCTCAAGTCTGTAAAATCTGCGGTATAGCTTGTTGGTGTTTGCAATGTCTTTTAGCATCGCGTGGTCTGACTTTGGGCTAAATTTGTTGAGAAGTCTGCATTGTTTTTATACACACCTGAATGCTCCAGAGCAGAAATCTTCTGCTTTCACAGAGGTGGTCACAGTTAATCACAAGCATCTACAATGAAAACTCTTTTTCACATGACAGAAAATCCAAAAAAAAGAAAAAAAAGTTCAATAATTGGGTGTCACATAAATATAAGAAAAGTGCGATTAAGAGTTTATGAGATTATGAAACATTAGTTTTGGTCTTGATTGGTATTTATTCTTGTCAAAAATTATTTTTAGTTTTCTTACATAAAAAAACTATTAATGAAGACAGATAATTGCTATCATTAAATCCAGATGGTGTATTTGCCAAAACTATAAATGTATTATTCTAAATCAACTGATGCATGTAAGTTATCAGGCTTCCTCTACAGCAGCGGTCTCCAACCTTTTTTGCGCCACGGACCTGTTTATGCCCGACAATATTTTCACGGACCGGCCTTTAAGGTGTCACAGATAAATACAACAAAATAAAACTAGTACTGGTACCGAAAAAAAGAAGATTTATTCATAACACACGCGAAAAGACCTGGGAAAACTGAGTTAACAATAAAAACAATAACAAAATAACGCTGAAAACCGATAAAAACCCTGAAAAACATACATTTCAGACCTAAGCCTCAACTTTCGCGGCCCGGTACCAAACGACTCATGGACTGGTACCGGTCCGAGGCCCAGGGGTTGGGGACCACTGCTCTACAGTATATGCCACAAAGTAGCTACGAACTGCCCATGGAGACAACCCTTGATATTTGGTCAGCTGTGATGTGCTGTGATATACAGTACATGCTGTAGACAGGGATGGTTATTGCAAAACAATGTGATGAGAAAACTTTTACGAACCCAAAGTATTTGTTGGTGCATTGTATACTGTTTCATATACCAATCTGGACCAATCTGAATATCGCCTGGTACAGCTGATACTGGCCAGCCTCTTTTTTATGTACACACTGTTCCACTGTAACCCTAGGTGTCTGTATATCAGTGCTTTCATTTTATATGCAGAGAGAAACAATGACACTTTATGCTTTCCATAAAGCATCATTGAGATGCTAATGACTCAATTTCGTTGCCAGTATGTTTTTTTTGAGAATAAAAGTTAACTAAATCGTTCATGAAACTCTTAATAGCGACTGACTGTTTTGGTTCCAGCTCATTTAAACTGACAAGGGAATTAGAATCTTTCAGAATTTACAAAATCTGAATTATCAGAACCAAATGGACAGTGTCCAAAACGTATTTACTAAATTAATCTTTTTTTTTGGCAAAACCTTGAACAATTATATACAGTTTGCATATAAACACATTTTAACTGCAGTGTGTCATAACAGCAATGATGGGTGGCAGAAAACATGCAGCACAGATGCCATTGCATTAAAAAAATGCTACAAAATTGTTCACATTTGTTGCTAATGACATGATAAAACCAGTAAACACCAGTTTGCAGTGCACAGACAGCAGTGAAAATAAAAAGGCACTAAACACTTATATTAATTCATTAAAAAGAGCATGCTGCTTAAGAGATTAAGTGGTGTTGTATCTACACATCACAGATAACTGATGTGCTAGTACAAAAAACACACATAGTTACTATCTCTTTTTAAACAAAACTAACAAAGTTTCATAGCATTTCTGCACCAACAATGTGATTCCCATAGAGCCATTGACTGAAAACTTGTCATGCCATAGTATGGAGTGCACCCAGATTAATGTGAAAACCAAACAGTTGCAGTTTCACGACTTTCAGTAGTCCATAAGATTAAAAGCAGTCACACTGACTTCTGTGTTTTCTCAACCCTTTAAACGGACTTAGACCCAAATTTCAGGTCCTTATGTAGATTATTGCAGGAACAAGCAATGTTTTTTAATGTCTTTTACACATGTGTACAGTCCTGAAAGTACTTTGACACACTCAACCCCCTCAACTTTTTTCTGGCTGTCCTTCAACCCAAAGGGGGGGGGGGCAAGTGTACAACACAAACTTAGAACGATCAAAGATGGGGTCAAAGCCTTTTCTCTAGCTCAAAAATGTGACGCTGATGAATAACTATCTTATTTACCATATGCTGTAAGATGCAACAAGTCAGTGAGTCAAAAGTGAATGTTTTACTTGTATATGTGAGTAAAGCATTGATCTTGACCGTCATATATGATTTATTTGTAAGTTGGAAAATAATCTGTAGTTCAGCAGTTAACACGTTTGCTAAATTCACAAAAGTTTCCCAGCTCAGGATCAGGGAGAAGACACGAATGCCTGGGAGGCTTTCGTCAGAAAGGGCATCCGGCATAAAAAATCTGTGCAAATCAAATATGCAACCCCTTGCAAAAGGAGCAGCTGAAAGAATCTTTCTTTTTTTTCTCATGACATCTTCTTATGTTACAAATGAAGCACCTTTCATGAAATCTGACACCTCAGCCTAGACCTATGCATAAAGCACATTCCTAGCCTCACAATTCATGCCCAAACATAGAGTTCTTTAAATTAATGTAGTCTGAAAACAATGTGTTTAAAATTTTGAGAAAAACAGACATATATAATTGGCACTGTTAGTGAAAAACCTACAATAACTCAACTAAAATATAATATCAAATTCTGGATTTTTACCTTGCTGTCTCCCTCTCCTTCCTCAGTCTGGCCAACTGCAGGTTTGTAGCTGCCCATTCCTCTATATACATTTATTCTCTGGGCTATGAGCCCTGTTGGAGGATAGACACCTGGGTACAGAATAAAACATGTTGTCAGGCTAGAGTGAGAACTTGTATATAGTATTACAGACTCAAGTGCAGTTTTCATCTGTAGCAACAGCATGTGCTCTATTTCTAACACATCGATGTGCAGTGATCACATAGAGCCAACTACTGAAACCAAGCCTATAAACAGTGGTATCCAAAGTGGCTGGTGGGAGTGTGGACCAGCAAAAGACATCCAAAGTGGTAGAGTCCATTTCCTTAGAGCTGTTTTTCTTATTGGGTGTGGATAAGTTGTGGAGCACTTAAAATATTGCGACCGTGTCCAATCAACTTGCAATCGCTCTGCCTTTGAAATGGTCGCTTTGAAGAGGGAGACGAGGCTTGAGGCCACTCTAGTCAGTTGCCCTCTTCAAACCAACTCTGTTGCATCAAAACAGTGATAAAATGGTGATAAAGTGGCAATAAGATGGGTTCAGATTACTATCTGATTTCCCCAATCTATTTGTGATAATACAGCAATCAGCTGTGACAAATAATGCATTTGTTGCCCTCTGTTGCAATTCTTTTGCCCTCTGATGTAGATGGCAACCAGTAGACCATGCAGAATTCACAACTCTCTCAGCCACAGACTGAGACAGATGGAAATAGGACAATACAATTTATAAATTTAGAATATCTAAATTTATGTAAAGTACAATCAAAGATGAAGATACTTCATTTAATCAATGACCATAAATTTACTTAGAGAAGTGTACAGTATATTTGCATAAAGCTTCAAGATCATCGAGCAAGAAACAGATGACTAACAGCTGACTAACCAACAACGTTAGGGGGTGGCTGTAGCTCAGGAGGTAGACCTGGTCACCTACTGATAGGAAGGTTGGTGGTTCAATCCCTGGCTCCTCCAGTCTGCATGTCAAGTATACTTGGGCAAGATACTAACCCCAACTTGCTCTCCGAAGGATCCATCGGAGTATGAATGTGTGTGAATGTACTTAGAAAGCACTACGTATAGATAAAGTGCTTGTGAGAATGGGTGTGATTGGGTGAATGAGGCATGTTGTATAGAGCGCTTTGAGTAGAAAACTGCTATATAAGAATCAGTCCATTTACCATTTAGTTAGCTGGTTATAAACTCCCATTATACCAGCTAATCTTAAACTTGAGTGTCCTAAAAATAATCACACTTTTCCTCTGATAAATAGTGTGATTACATTCTCAGATCATAAGTTTATTTGTTAAGTGTTTGAGTCCCACATTGTTAGCTCCACTTCAAAAAGAGTTTTACTAACACCAGCTAATAGCAGCAAAACCAACAATGCTAACCAACATAAACGTTCAGGATATTCTCAACAACTCACTTCAGTATCACTGTCATGAGACAGAAATGAGCTTCATCTACTTGTATTGTACACCTTTTATAAAGTTTTACAGGCTCCTCCATCACAAATAGAAGTGGACACCTGGCATATTTGCAGGTGAGGCAACACTGACACCTTACGATCACTACAGATGAACAGCAGCCAGAGAATTCTGCACTACAGCAGCCACTATAGTTAGGACTATGCATTTGAACTGGGAGGGTAAGAAAAGAGAATTCAGCTGACTGAAACTACTGACATCTAGTGGGGAAATTTTACACACAGTACCTTTAAATACATTGATTAGGCAGTCAAATAATTATCTCGGTCACCAACATCAAAATGGGCTTTAAATTCATTTTATGCTACTGGATTAACTGTGTATGTTTTTACTTTAATGGGGAAAAAAAGATCACTTTATGCAAACTACTACACCTTGCTTGCCTTGCCTGCTCCCAGTTTACATGCAGTACTGCCCAAACAAACAATCCTAAGGGCAATCATGCATATAAAGTAAAAACCCACTCTGTTGGTCTCCATGAGTGTCCTCAAACCCGCAGAGCTGCTCCATCTCGAGGTGGCTGGGAGGGATTTTGCGGTGGATAAAGCTGTGAGGGTATTTCTCCTCGGGGCTGTCCAGCTCTTGACCGTCCTCGTACACGTGCTTCAGCACTCGGCCACTGTAGGATGATGCCAGCTTGAACCTCACCTGTAGTTTGGAGTGGAAGGTGACATCTTTGATTCCACTGCTTGTTGTTGCTTGTCACACCAAAAACATTAATTAGTAACTAATGAGTGATTAACAAGTAACTGTAGAGTTTCTTTTATCTTATAGTACAAAGCACGTTGAGGTGATTGTTGCTGTGAGTGGGGCTATATAAATAAATAGAATATAGGTAGGTTCATAAGCAGAAAAATATGGTATCTGACCATGTGTGCAAATATTTGCAGAATGTTAATACACACATCAACAGTCCTGTGTCATTCTCTATTTGCAGCTTCACAACATGAGCTGCAAACAGAGAACTCTTTAACTGTGCTTAGAATCACCTGCTAATAGTTTTGCAATTGTTTAGAAAAAAGAGAGAAAGAGGAGGCTTGATAGTTGAAACGACCTTAACAAGTCTTTTCCTCTGAAACATTTATAACGGTGAAACCTATAATTTCAAAATAAAGTGGTGTCATAAGAACTCACCTTTCTTGGCTTGGTGTCTTCGTAGCGCTGATTCAGTTTTCTCTGGAGTTCCTCCATGATGGCTGATTGAAGAGTGGATGCAGAAAGGGGGTCACTCCATCCAATGAGCTCCTTACCTTCTTCTAGCTGGACAGCGTGGAGCCTGATGTGCTGAAGGGTTGTTTGTAAGGATGGATAAATTCAAACTTGGATTAATATACAGCTCGATGGAAGCACAGCAGCCGGACTAAAGAGCTGTAAGTAAGGAGTGGGCGGATGACAAAGATAGGATGGCAATGCTCTCTCTCTGTGTCCTGCTTCCAGAGTTTGCCTGTACCTGCTGTTTTAAGGGACCCACCTTTCGTGCTCTCAGTGCTAAATTATTCACAGATAGATCGAGTGTACAAAAGGGTGGTTGCGAAACCAGAAGCCCTGTCATCAAATAATTATGATCACAAAAATAGAAAGCATTTGGAGCCTGCGTGTTGCTCTGTGTGTTTGTGTGCAAAATGGAGAGAAAGAGAGAGTAAGGCAGTGAGTATGGGTACATGTGGGAGTTGTTAGATAGTTGTAGCTGCAGCCTGTCATTGGACAGGAGCCGAGAGTATCTGTGGTGGAAAGTAAACATGGCATTTGATGTCTGTTGCTGTCATAAAGTAAACATTTAGCCTTATCAAAATATCTCTATAATTAGCGAGCTTCAAGTGGCATCTGACTGAAATAACATATTACTTTTGTAATGTGTCTTCACATTATTAACAAATTGAGTGGCTCATCCCTGAAAGTCTAATCTGAAGTGCCCTGGAAGTGAAACACTAGTGTTCTAATTTATATGTGCTTGGGTCTGATTGATGGAAATTTCATCAACAAAGAGTGAACACAAGGCTCCAAGAAGACCTCTGTGTGACCTCTCAGTGTGACTCTGTGCTACCTGCACTATGAAGGCACCTTCTACATATGAGTCTTTCAAGTGGACTATGCAATAGGATTATAAGAACTTTCCCATTATATCTGTTATCCATGTCTGCAAATTGAGGGAATTCTGGCATGATGTGCCCAGAATCACCACAACCTCAAAATCACCTTTGCTCCATGAGTTAAGACTTCACAGACATTCCAGAAGATTTTGGATACAGAAATATCAGCTTAGGCTGCTGCCCCCGCGACCCGGCCTCGGATAAAGCGGATGAAGATGGATGGATGGATGGAAATATCAAATATCCCAAATGTTAGTCCTTCACAAAAAATTGAAGGTTACTTCAATGCAGACATGAAATAAATATTACTAAACATTGGTTTAGGCTTCAACATTGTGATTTACAGACATGAACTTAGAGCAGCGGTCCCCAACCTTTTTTGCACAACGGACCGGTTTATATCCAACAATATTTTCACTGACCGGTCTTTAAGGTGTCGCGGATAAATACAACAAAATAAAACCCAGTACCGGTACCAAAAAAACAGATTTGTTTTCATAACACACAGGAAAAAACCCAGGGAAACCGAGTTAACGATAAAAATGATTTAAAAAATAACGATAAAAAGTCTGAAAACCATAAATTTCACATGCGAGCCTCAACACTCGTGGCCTGGTACCAAGCGACTCACGGGACACGGACCGGTACCAGTCCATGGCCCAGGGGTTGGGGACCGCTAACTTAGAGCACTCCTCTGTGCCTTTTCTGGACAAACAGAAAAATGACCACAATGATTTTTTATATGAACATTTTATTGATAAAGTAATATGGGATTCAAATGTTTTGCTTTATTGATGCAGAGATCTTTTTGCTACCTATAGTTATAGTATAGTATAGTGGAAAAAAGTTTTCATAGAACTCTGTGAAGTCCAGTGAAAGCTAACCCTGCTGCTAAACAAATGAACTTGATTAATTGGTCATCTGCAAGTATGAACATACATCTTTTTTGAGTGTATGATAAAACAATGTCACAATCAATGAACTACATCACAAACTCTACAGTCTCTTTTCTTTAAAAAGAACATGGCAACATAACTTAGGTTTGCAAAGTTGCATCTGAACAAACCACAAGACTTCTGGTATAATGTCCTTTTGCAAACCAGAGCAAAGTGGGAATGTTTGGCCATAATCCACTGCACAGTGCAAAAAAGAGCACAGTATATCAGCACAAATACCTCATACCAACTGTCAAGTACTGCCATAGGACCTGGGAACCCTGAGGTCATCGAGTCAACCATGAACTCTTCAGTTTATGTTCCAGAGTCATATGTGATGCCATTTGTCCAATAGCCAGAGTCATATGACAGTACGATGACCCCAAATATAACAAAACATCTATAATAGAATGGCTGAAAAAGGCCCAGGGAAGGTGCAGACCTCAACCCAATTAAACTGCATTTAATCAACAAGATTGATAAGCATTAGTGAGACCTTAGAGTTGTGAATAAACAAATGTCTGCAAATTTCAGTGAATTTAAACAACATTGTAAAGAATAGAGGGCCAAAATTCTTCTACAACGATGTGGCAGAGTGATGAGGTCATACAGAAAAAGATCGCTTCAGGTTATTGCCACTAAAGATTGTTCTACAAGCTACTGAACCATGGGTTGAGTTAGTTTTTCACAGAACAGCACAGAGCCCTAAAAAATGTTCACAACTTGCCCAATTAAGCAGTGCTGTAGAAGTTTTCCTTTTAACAGATATTATATCAAATCCAAAACAGTACATTATGTTGCACTGTCCACCAAATGGAGCCACACACTTTCTCAAGTTTAAGCCTTTCTTTGATATGAGCAAAGGAATACACTGCTTTCTAGGAGAAACTGAATTTTACACTATGTACAAGACTGATATTTGATGCCTCTCTAATGCCTTTGATAAGCAATGTTTTTCTGTTTTTCAAATGATCCCATCATATAAAGGGGTCACTCATATCTCTAATTGTGTTCTTCATCTTTTCCAGAATTGGCCCATCAGACTATTATTAGAATGTGATCAGCATTCATTTAAGCTTTATCCACAAATATAAAGAGTAATTTAAGATTTCAGCCACAATTTTGAGTGGAGGTACTAAAAGAAAATTCTGCATCCCCTCTGTGGGACCTTGTGTGTATCTGTGTGTCAGTGAGTATGTGCATCTATTTTCCAAAAACCTGTGTAAATCCTATGTAAACAATGGATCTGGAATATACCGATAGCTATTTGAATTGCTCTGTTTACACAGTTTTCTTATTCAAAGTTTGAAACTGCTGACGGCAGTGGCAACTTTTTCCCTGCATCTTCAAGAAGCGATTTTACAGAACAAACACTAATCTAACAAATGGATCTCATTTACTCCATGCATGTCGAGATCAATCTCACAATTATCCTTACAGATGACTGTTATTAAATCGAGAGGGAATGGATGGTCTTAAAGTAGGGGGTGAGAGCATTCAGATCACACAGAGAGCCTCCCTTGTCTCTTCCGTGACCGAGAGTCAGCTTAATCAGACTGCAGAACAAGCAAGTATGCCTACTCAGGCGAGAAATTGTTTTGGGTGCATCGCAATGAAGGAATCATTTAATGTGCCAGGATTCTTGCTGCTTTCGGTTTAAATGATTGCCACTGTAAATGCGTATCTCTGTGTCTCCACATTAACAGTTCATGTATATTCTATTATCCCCATTAAAGCTCCCCCAATACAATATTCAGTATGAGCTTCATCACTCAGGTGCAATGCATGGTGTCTATCTATAAATCACCTAATTCATTTTAGTGCTCTAAAGACAGTGATCAAAACTGGGAAATAACAGTTTTGTTTTTACTGTACTGGTGATAATGCCCTTTGACTCAGGTGAATAAAAGAAGCTTCAATTGAAATCCAAATAGAGGTCCAGCCACCCAGATGGCCTGATGCAACATCTATGTACTAAATTTGGATTTGTAAATTAGAACTACAACTATAACTTGTATTGCACCAACAAATCAGTAATTATTAAGATGAATGCATGTTGTTCCTCTGCAGATCTTTTAATCTAATTCTGGTCTGTTACACCCCGTGTACATTTAATGGCCTCGTCTCAGTTGTTTATGCCTCAAACCCTGCGCAGCTATACCACATCTTACCTTATGCTATATCAATCATAGACACTTTGTATTTAAGTTATCGTGTGTGGGCTAAGTTTGATTATCCACACCCCCAAACCCAAAGAATCCAAGCGCACTCAAAGGAACTTGGTGTGTTTTACTAGACAAGTCTCACTTTCAGGGCCTGAGGGCAGCATATGTCCTTGCAACCCTTTTTTGTATACCCTCAAAGTTTCCTCATCTTTGTCTCTCCAGATGTAAGTGCAACAATAAAATGAAAAAAAAAAAAAAAAAAAAAAGAGAGAGAGGTGAAAAACTCACTCACAGGAGACATACTCATTATTTTTTCTTTTTCTGACACCCTCCCAAGGGGGATGTTATTGACTGACTCTCACACGAGCTGCCTATTTTCAAGCAACAATAGAATTTCTCCACCCTGGTCGTGATCGTGAAGGCAAATGGTTTGGGCAAGGTGGAATTAGTGACATTTAAGGAGTATATAACTATGAAAAAAAAGGACAGGCGCTTTGCCATTTTTAATGAAACCACTTATATTCTACAGCCTCGCTCTCTTTATCTACCCGTTTCAGTACCAACCTCACATTTTAACTCTACTGCTCTGCCCTTAGCAGACTAACAGGCAGGAGCATTGGAGGAGGAAGAGAAAAAGACAGAAATTAAAAGAATTGAAAGGCTGAAATTAGAGATGGATGGGACTATGAGGGTGGTGCCCAAGAAGAGATAAAGGAGGAGTGATGAAGCTACAGATGAATTTGAAAGACTGTATTTATCTTCAGACATTTCCCAACACACTAATGTCACATCTTTTCTGAAGGTTACAGACAAAAAGAAAGAAAAAATGGACCCCAGACAATAGACTGGGACAGTTTCTTCTGTGTTAACTGAATGGAAAACAATTATCATATGTTCACTGTAGAAAGAGATCACATTTACGATTTGCAGATGATATAACATGTTGTCTAGACACATGAAATAGTATAACTAAAATTACTGTGTGAACAACTTCTTGTTTTCTTTATTTTTTTTTTGATGAATGTCATTGAGTACATCAGGAAAAAACCCTGGTTGATAACTTCACACCACAATTTTTAGCCTAACAGTAATAAAGGCAAGTGTATATTAAAAGAATCACATTTTTTTTAAAACACATGAGAGCTAGTGGTCCAAGGTTACAAAAAGACTTGATGACAACGCATAAACCTTTAACACTTAATTTAATTAAGATGCTATTTAAAAAAAAATCTCTTCCACAGCAGCAATGCTTTAAATAGAACTACTTATGCATTTAAACTTCATTATCTTAATTACAGTGTCTATCAAATGATAAATGTGGCAAGTAACACTGAAATTAATATTTAATATTTCACTGGGACTGATTTTCTATCTCGTTCTAATTAGCTGTTCGCTGGTGATGATGGTGTGTGCAGCTTTCATAAAAGCTTATGCACATGCAGAAACGCATGTCTGGGATGTTTCAAAGGCCTCCTTCTGTGACCTCTCCACCCCACTCTAATTTCATCTTCAGGAAGAAAAAAAAAAGTCTCAGAAATGATGCATGGCTGTCTCTGCCAACTGCAATCCCAGCCACAATGAGATTCAGGACAGCGGCAGGGAAATCATGGCCAAGAATAAGCATTCCACTCGTACTATGCTTTGTATTTTGCTGCAAGGCCTATTTGATTACATTGTCCAGAAAATAATTGAAGGTGGCTTGAGGTGGTGCCCACAAGCAAGACAAGTTAGTCTCGCAAGACAAGTTAGTTCAAGTGGAAGAGGGAAAGAATTAAAGTACAAAAGTTCAAATATATTTAGACGCCTTTTACACTATACTTATAGAGAGAAGTGCTGCGAACAAAGATTTATTATAAATCATCACTATTTATTTGTCACCATCTCAGTTTAGTGTGTTAATGTTAAAAGCACAGATGGGGCTGTGATTAATTTTGCACTTTTTATTTTATTTTATTTTTAATATTAATATAAAATACTGGCTTTTTTACTTAACCTGCATGAACTCACTCAAATGATGCAACAACGTAACAGCAAGCAATCCATCTGACAGAACACTGTCGCTAGCATGGCTAAAAATACAGAAGTATTTTGAGTAATTGTTACAAGTTGTTTTTCTTAAGCAAACCTATTGATGTGAAGGCTAAGAATCCACCAATAGAATTATGTGTCACTGATAAATCAGCCTTGGCTGACAGAACCAGCCCAGTGGGACCTTTTCAGGTTGTCTAGCTAAAGTCCTAAGTAACTAAGTTAAGTATGTAAGCAAAATTTATCATAAAGCATGATTCAAGACACCTTTTTACTGAACAAAATGTGGTACATAGTAGTAGGAACTACGGTGCTTAGGAATAACTCATTTACAGAAAACACAAATATTTTACAAATCTGTCAAAAACTTAATAATTAAATTGATGTTTTGGCACACCGGACTTCTCTGAGAAATGAGAAATTATTCAAGCATCACACTCAACCACAAAAAAACAGCTAATTATTCTGTTCAGGAATACAAATAAATAACTGTAATTTGGCATCTTGATCAAAAATGTTAATGTGCTTTACTGCTTTTTTCAGCTTGTAAAGCAGTAAATTTGAAAATTAATGGATGACAATAATTACATGTCAGTATTAAAAATATCATTTTGATTAAAGTGACTGCAAATGCTAATATAGTTAACATTACGGAAACGTGAACAAAATTATTTTGGTTATTAGCAACACTGTTGATTTAGTGCAGCTGTGACAGAAACCTTACATTGACTGATTAGACAGACAGACAGACAGACAGACAGATAGACAGACAGACAGATAGACATCCATAAAAATATGAAAATATTATAGATAAATACATAAGACACAGATTAAGAGACCTTCACCAGTATACTGACAGCAACAACCAGAGAACAGCGAAGGAGAAGCAGAGTTACAGACATAACAACAAATGGGAGATTAGTGGGCTGGAAAGGACAGGGAATAACGGTGAGTGTTGAGCCTAGACTTAAAAGCAGAGATGGAGGCAGCACTGAGGGAACATGGAGGGAACTTTTGATTTGATGCGTGACCTTGGGGCATGTAACTTTCCCAGTGGAGCTGAGAGACTGGAGGCAGAATGTAAACAAATGGGGTTGGTGGTATATATTAGAACCTGCCTGTTAAGAGCCTTAAAAACAATTAGTAAAATATTGAGAATATTGAGTTGAGTGCAGAGAAGCCAGGATACGAGTGATGTGCTTCTATTTTCTAGTACCAATGAGTAGTCTTTTGCTTGTATTCTGCACCATTTGTGGGGGAGACCAAGGTCTAAGAAACTGTAATAGGTGACTTTGGCATAGGTGACTTTTTCCAAATCATGATGATACAGAATAGACAAACTTATCTGGTAAAGTCATATAGAATGACCTCATACCAAAGCCCACAAGACAACCTGGACATAATGTTGTTGGTACATCCCATAGAAAGGCAGACATTGTGATTGACCGGAGACTGAATGAATTCAAACTGACTGAGATCACTTGATTTTAAACCATCTACATAGTAAATACAGTTTTTCTCAGTCATCTTGGTGCTTTTCTCAGATCAGAATGAAAATTCTCAAAACCATTAGTGCAACCTCCAAACATTTAGTCGTTTTTGCACATCATAGTAGCAATGTCTCCTTCCTCTGAACAAATTGCAAATGCTCTTGGACATGTATCACTTGCTTTCATACAATTATCTGGCATCGACAACATTATCATTTGCTTATGTCATGTCAGTCAAAATGAACTATACTTTTGGATGCTGAATAGTCATTCCCAATAAAACTAATAGTCTTTATTTCATTGCTTGACTCATCACATACAAA